>NC_041396.2:311438131-311732098 GCF_900747795.2 Erpetoichthys calabaricus | reverse complement strand
AGCACTAAAATGTTTAAAGACTCCTGGCAATTCATAGAAACACTTTAGGGTTTCTTGGTGACTTACTTTTTTTTTTTTTTACATTGTATAATCATTATTGCTATTTCCATTATTTTGGGCGAGAATTATTTATTTCAATATGAATTAAGTAATGTGCTGAATTTTACCTAATATCTGGAAATATCAAAATCTTTTAACATCTGCAGTTATAATTTACAGACTTTCAGACTTCACAACTAAAAACTCACAACACAGCTGAGCTCAGACGACGGCCGACATTCTGTTCAGCTTTGGTCAGGCGGTGGGGATTTGTTTAAAAGTCAAATTCTATGAAATGTTCCTTTATTGTTTTACTTTTGTATCAAACTAAACTCTTCATTTTATTGTGAAGTTAATGTTTCCTATTTCTGCACTTTAATCCACACTCCTCCTCACTAAGGCAGCAGATGACAGACGAGTGCAGACGGAGCAGTCGACCTTCACTCCTCGCACTGCTGGCTCACTAAATGACACTGAGGTGACTGTGAGGAACTGAAATGGACGACTGAGAAGGTCAAATGAGGTTTGATGTCCACAATTAAACGTAGGATTTGCTCCTTTAGACTGACGTTTGTTAATATTTTTGAAGTCTCATTAGCCGTAGCTGCTCACCTCATAGAGAACACAATTAATACTTCAGAGAACAGCATTGTGCTCAATTCTAGAAAAACTGAGAAACTTAAACCTTTAATAAAGAAACCATAAACTTAAACTTAAACTAAACCTTTATTAATTTACATGTGGATCAAAATAACTTGCTGCCTGTGCACACTGTTTAATAATTATTTTGAATAATTGTTATAAAGTTCTTACTTCCTTTTCAAATCACCTTCACATGATTTTGATTTTTCATCTTTATAATCCTCACTGCTATCCCATCTAGTACTAAAGTATTTCTGTATAAAATAGTCACGCAGACATTTATTTCTTCATTTCATTATCGTGGTTCAAGTTGTCTCTTTAGCAGTTTTTAGTGATTCTACGATGGTGGAAGTGAGATTTGCTGTTATTTCTCTGTCATTATCAGTAAATACTCAAAACTATTGTGATATATTGTGGAAGAAATTGATTGGCACCCCACACTGGGTACTAAAACACCAGCAGGAGAAAAGCGTCAGTCAGTCTTCTTTATCATGAAGTCTAACCAGAGGAGCACAAGCACCTTATTCCAAGTATGACCAAGGAGGGCCGCCTGTCTCACTCTATTCACACACTTCATTCATTAGATCACAATGCCAAGGAGTTCATCACATAATCAGAACAACCTTTAAGGCTTTGGACTTCAAACCCTGAGGCTGTGGGTTCAAATCCCCCCACTGACGCTGTGTGCCCCTCAGTAAGTCACTTCACCCGACTGAGCACCGACTGGACTAAGAAAAGAAAAGCAGCCAATCGTATCTGAAACGTTGTAAGTCACTTTGGGTAAAAGCGTCAGCCACATAAATAAATGTAAATGTTAACCTGATTGGTTTATCCAGTTGCTAACAGGACGTCACCAAACATCGAGACCTTAGATGGTCACGCGGCCCACTCGGCTGATTGACCGTCCTGTTAACTCAGGAGTCTGTGACTGTTTAGGTGTTTTTAGAAGTTCACTCTGCACATGACAGGCACGTCCATGTCGTTCTCAGCCCTTTGGGTGACTATTTCCTTAAGAGGCATTAGCTCTCTGGAAATGTGTTCTTTTCAATTGCTGCATTTTATTTAACCTGAATTTAAATAATTATAAATAAAAAAGGTATTATTCCCCACCCCAACATGCAATATGATGGTTACAAGATTACACGAGAAGTATAAAGGATCATTTAGCTCACTTTACTGATGGGTTCACGCGGTATTATTAGCTTATGATAGACTCTATCAAGCATGTGGGGTCTTGACCTACGCAGTCTGCCATATTTTGTCGCCACGCTGAAAGGATTTTCACCAGACGGAAGACATAATCTTCTTCCCGGCAGCTTCAAAGTGTGCTGGCTGTAGGTCCATCCTTATATTCTGCTTGCTCCATGTGCAGGCTCCTTCTCTGGATCCAAACAAGGACAGGAAAGGACTCAAACCCCACCTTCAAAAATACAGGAATAGCACAATGCCTACATACAGTTCTCATTCTCCCAACAAGGAAAGAGGATAGTGTGCTGACAGAAGACAGAAATATACTCGTCTGTCTTTAGGCTGACTATTCAATTCTCCAGTTGTCTTTGGCTCTCTAGTCCTGTGCTTGGCTCGGCAATTCTAAATGCTGATGCTGAGCCCCTCTGTACCATACTTGGTCTGCCTGTATGAATGAGTCCATAACAGTGGGCACAGAGGACAGTGACATTAAACTTAATAACAAAACATATTATAACAGTGACTTGATGTTTCCTTCTGTTCTGTCAACAGGAAACTTAGCCTCAGCAGAACAACAGAGCAAGCAGCACACTTTAAAGATGACTTTGATTCTTCTTATACGAAGAGTGGCTTTTTCCTTTCTTGCTATAAAGTCACTTAAAATGCCTTTTCTTAATAATTCAAACCTTCATCATAATAAACTCAGCAAAATATGAGACTCAGCACAGACCCAGCAAATCATGAAGTCAAGTTCCTTTAAACAGTGCAACCCCATCACATGCTAGGAGCAGATCGAACCAAGGTTCAAATTCAACCCCTACAATATAAATCAACACCACACAATAAAACACATCAATAATCCATGAAGACGTAAAGCCAGCGCTGAGAATCCAAAGGCCGCTGAGCGACTGCCCCTTCAATGTGTCCATGCAGAGCCTTCACGGCGACCTCTCCGTTCCAAAGCAGCCTGATAAATGTCTGCAGTTCTCATCTTCTCCCCGTGGCCTGTGATGGACGAACACCCAGTGCTATGGTGGAGGTTTGGGGCTCTGGATTGTCCACTCCATGACGCTCCATCCCTTTATGGTGGACCTGAGGAGACAAAATGATCCTCTGTGGTGATGTGAACAGCAAGCAACTGAAATGGTTGTGAAATAACACAGTATGTTATGCAAAATAAAACAACCATTTTATGAAAACATGACTTTGTTTCTTTCTATTGTCATATGAGGTATGAGTACACCAGTAAACGTGACCCATAAATTGTGCTATATGGTATTATGGTCTGCACTGTATAAGACGATTCCTCTCAGCTCCTTTATTTCTGCTCTGCTCAGCTGATGCTTTACTTGTTCCACTTTAAGAGTTGCCCCCTCATTTCAGACCCCCTTGTGTGTTTATTCAGGAGGTATTATGATGTGGTGGTCCGCACTTCTGCCCTTTTGATTTACTGTTCTTGTTCCAGTCCTTCGCCGGTCACTGCCGGTGTTGAATCTCCATGTTCTCTCTTTGCATGTGTGGCTTTTACTCTTCAGGACGGCAGAAGACTTTTATTATCTCAGAGGGATACGTAGGACATTGTTAGATAGGCACAATAAATAATAAAAGACACCACACATGACAGCCATTGTTGTAATTAGCCCACACACCATAAGACTTCTACAAATCAGAATAACGATTCTTGATCAATAAAAACGAAGAGCACACAATAATAATTCAGAACTCCGCAGGACTCCTGCAGCTACTAGAATTCAGAAGGCTGACAGCTCTGAGATCAAAGAGGACTTCAGTCTGGGGGTCTTCACCCTTGGGACTCTAAATCAGCAGCTTGATGGCCACAAGTGACACTTTGGTGACAGAGGATGGCTGCTGTGTGAAAGAATCGAATTGGCCTTCTTCACCACTTGTTTGTGATGGCGGTCAGTGAGAGAAGGCTGCTGTGGACCCCCACTTTCACTGCTCATTTTAATGTTGTTAGTCACACAGTTTTTTGTTCTTTATACTGAGATTCACCACATAACATTCATTCATTCATCTTCCACACATGCTTATCCAAAGCAAGTCACAGGCTAGCTGGAGGCAATCCCAGCAAGCACTGGGCACAAAGCAGGAACAATCACCAGATAGAACGCCACTCCATCACAGGTGAACACACACACACACACACACACTGAACTGACTTGATCAGATGTGTAGCAGGCCTGACTCCCACTTTCAGAGTCCAGTTTCTGTCTCCATATTTTCATTGATTTCCCCTCAGCTGACGAGATTTCAAAGCCCCCGTGTTCACAGGTCATCATCCAGGACAAACAATTTTTCTTCTGCCACTGAAGGGTGAGACGTGGACTAAGTGATCTCAGAAGCAGACCCTCTCACTGCCCCCCTTCCGTTAAAGCAGTGAAGACATGACATTAGATATTAATTTCTCCAACTGTGGCTTCAGGATACAAAACTCACGAGAAATGTAATGTCAGTCGAGCATCTCAAACGTTGTCAATAACAGCCCTTCTAGCCCTCATCATTGACTTGTAATTTATTTGTGTGCATTTAAGACAAACATGTTCTGAAATTATTCTCATAAGGAAGACATTAAGATAATGGAGAGGAGCACCATATTGATTGGCAGGAGCAACTTAGTATTTCACTGTATTCTGTTGTAATAAATACAAGAAAAGCAGATAAAGATTTGGAGTATCGTGATGAATCCCATATAATTGCCAGTTCAAAAAAAAAACACAGTGAACTAGCAATTGGTGTCTTTTCAGACACGAGTCTCCATTTGACCGACTCCAAGGTAGAGGGGGACCCATTTTTCAATTCAGGAAGAGGTGGGTTCAGGTGGCCAGGTCTCAAAGTGACGTCATTCAGGATGTGACTGTCATCACTGCTTCTGCAGAGGAAGGAAGACAAAAAGGATTATGTAACAGCGCCAACTCCTGGCTGGGAGTTGGCAACCTTAACCATGAGGTCATGTCTCCAACAAAGCACGTCAGCATTGGCATGGAGGGAACCACGGCAATGTAGGACTTACATTTTAAATGGCCAGAGGTTCAAGAACCATTTAGTGACGCATAGGCTCGACCCTTTGTGCAGCACCATCCACTGTAAAGGTGCAGGTCGGTGACTTAAGTGAATTCATGGCCAAGCAGGTAGTACCTCAGCTGGTGGGTAGCCCACTTAATTGCCAATGCTTTCCTTTCCACAGTCACATACCTGGTTTCCCAGTCCAATAGTTACTGATTTAGGAATATGACTGGGTGTTCTACACCATCGATGCTCTGCCTCAACACAGCACCAAGACTTGTGTCCAAAGCATCGGTCTGGACAATAAAAGGCAGAGAAACAGAAGCCAAGAAGACTGGTGCAGATGTAAGGGCCTGTTTTAAGTCACAAAATACAGTTTCCATTTTTTGTCCCAAACCATCATGTTAGGTGCCCACTTTGCCCACTGTGGCATTAACTTTAATACACTGTGGTTTTGACAGCACCAATGCCTACCACATAGTCCAAATATCTGGCCTCAGTTAATTCAAAATAACTTTTTTTAAATTAATCTTAATGCCACCGTTATATACTGTGAGGAGCACCTTCTGAACATGCTGCACGTGTTTCTCCCAATAGATCACCACATTATCCAGGTAGGTGACACAGTATGAGTTGTGGGGCCGTGACACTCTGTCCACCAGATGTTTCAAGGTGGCCAGATTCCAGTGTTATCCAAATGGGAGGACACAATACTGCCAGTGACCACTAGGGGTGCTAAACACACTTGGCCGATTTCATCAAGGGAATTTGCCAGTGCCCTTTTGTTATGTCAAGTGTAGTCATATTTAAAGCTTTTCCAAGTCACTCAAGGAGTTTATCCACTATTGCCATTAGATATGCATTGAAATGGGAAACTTGATTAAACCAGCAGAAATCATTGCAAAAGTGTTAACTGCTGTTGGGCTTTGGGACAAATACAATAGTACTCGACCAGGGCCTAAAACCTCAATCACTTCTAGATCCAGAATTCGTTTGACCTCAAGTTCAACTTCTGCTTGTTTTACTTCCAGGGGTGTATATGGGGATTCTCAGACAACTACTCCTAGGTCAGCTATGATGTCAAAGTCAATCAGGGATGTCCGACCAGGTCTTTCATTAATCAGTCGGCTTAACAATAGAATTACCAGAGCCAAAGCATGCAATGATCCACTGTGAAAAGAAGAGTGTTCATGGCTCACCTTGCAGAGGAACTTCGTTGTCGCTTCTTACAAGAAAAGGTGATGGAAAAACAAAAGGAAGATGCAACATCAACAAGCTTCTGTTCCAGACAGCCACTTTCTCCAGGAAAGTAAACTGAGTCAGTGTCAGGTGCCCTTCCAATGTAATAGGAGCCACAGCACAGAGAGAAGTGTGTGCATTGCAACAGATGCACATGTCGTAAATGTAGGAAGGACGGTCCTTGCGTGTGTGTAAACTGTTAACATTTGAATTTGATGATTGCATAAAGCACTGAACTGACCTCTCTGTACTATTCTTTCCTCTGCATGTCCTGGAGTACAAAATAAACACTACCATGCTCCAAAATGTGGAAACTGGGTAAGATCGGAAAAAAAAAACACGCGGTCACTGATTACAACCGCAAGATGTTATGCAAATGAATATGAATAATGCTGCATCCGTGGCACAATGTTTTCCAAAATGCACTATACAGGTCATAAAATGAATAATTCCAAATATCATATATACCTATGTCTTTTGTCAGTTCAGATTTGACATCATGGACCATAAGGCCCATACTAATTCAATGTGAGCAGCAACACTCAATAAAACTGAATAAAAAAAATCAAGTGAAGGTGAGATACGAAGAAGGCAGATTCACCAGCGTTTGTGTGTCAGCTTTTATCCATCCAGATCAGAGAATGTCCTGTTCCATTGTCTCAAAACACCACTCACATCTACAGTTACTTTCAGTTTCAAGTTCAAGTTCAAGTTCAAGTTCAAGTAGGCTTTATTGTCACTTCAACCATATACAGTTAGTACACAGTGAAACGAAACAACGTTCCCCCAGGACCAAGGTGCTACATGCAACATAAATTTACAACATAAATTAACAGAAAAACTAAACTAGCTAACTAAGAGGCCTAGTTAGCTGGCTAGCAGAGACAAGACAGATTGACCTAACATAAATTACCTAACATGAATTACCTAACATGAATTGCAGCATAAATCAACAAAAACTAACTAACTATCTAAGGAAGACTTTTTTAACCAGACAGCAGACAACAAAGTGCACGTGCAATGTGCAAACAAAAGCAACAAGTGACAGTGCGACAAAAAAACACAAACGTAACATAATAATATGGTGTTGTGGTGATGAGTTGAGGTAGTGGAGAAACAGTAAACATTCCTTAGTTTAGCAGCAAAAAAATTAGGAAGTAAAGAAGTTAGTGCAAAAAGTAAACCAGTAATGGATATTGTGCAAAAAAAGAAAGCATTTACAGGTTGGTGTGTACGATAGTTTGGTAGTGTAGGTCAGTGTGTTTAAGCTTGTGTTGATTAGTCAGTCCAATCTCAATGTTTTGAGGTAGTTGAGTTAAGCTAAGTGATAATGTTTGTGTGTGTGTGTGCGTGCGTGTGTGTGTGTTTATCAGTCCAGTCCCTTTTTGTTGAGAAGACGGATGGCTTGTGGAAAAAAGCTGTTGCACAGTCTGGATGTGTGTGCCCGAATGCTTCGGTACCTTTTTCCAGATGGCAGGAGGGTGAAGTGTGTGTGAGAGGGGTGTGTCCGATCAGCCACAATGCTGGTGGCTTTGCGGATGCAGCGTGTGGTGTAGATGTCTTCAATAGAGGGGAGAGAGACCCCGATGATCTTCTCTGCTGTCCTCACTATCTGCTGTAGGGTCTTGCGGTCCGATATGGCACAATTCCCAAACCAGACAGTGATGCAGCTGCTCAGGATGCTCTCGATAGTTCCTCTATAGAAGGTGGTCAGGATCGGTGGTGGGAGCTGGGCCTTTCTCAGTCTTCTCAGAAAGAAGAGACGCTGTTGGGCTTTCTTGTGTAGGGAGCTGGTGTTGAGGGACCAGCTGAGGTCCTTCTCCAGGTGGACGCCCAGGAATTTGGTGCTGTCGACGATCTCCACAGAGGAGCCGTTGATGCTCAGCGGAGAATGGTCACCTCGTGTCCTCCTAAAGTCAACAACCATCTCCTTTGTCTTGTCAACATTCAGAGACAGGTTGTTGTCTTTACACCAGTCCGTTAGCCCCTGCACTTCCTCTCTGTACGCTGACTCGTCGTTCTTGCTAATGAGACCCACCACGGTCGTGTCATCAGAGAACTTAATGATGTGATTTGAGCTGTATGTTGCTACACAGTCGTGAGTCAGCAGTGTGAACAGCAGGGGACTGAGCACACAGCCTTGTGGGGCACCAGTGCTCAGTGTGGTGGTGCTGGAGGTGCAGTTCCCGATCCGTACTGACTGAGGCCTTCCGGTCAGAAAGTCCAGGATCCAGTTGCAGAGGGAGGTGTTCAGGCCCAACAGGCTCAGCTTCCCGATCAGTTGTTGGGGGATGATCGTGTTGAATGCTGAGCTGAAATCTATGTACAGCATTCGAACGTATGTGTCCTTCTTGTCCAAGTGTGTGAGGGCAAGATGGAGTGCAGTGGAGATGGCGTCGTCCGTTGAGCGGTTAGGACAGTACGCAAATTGCAGTGGGTCCAGTGAGGGGGGCAGCAGGGACTTGATGTGTCTCATGACAAGCCGCTCGAAGCACTTCATGATGGTGGGTGTAAGTGCAACAGGACGATAGTCATTGAGACAGGACACAGAAGACTTCTTGGGCACGGGTACGATGGTGGTGGCCTTGAAGCACGTGGGAACGACGGCGCTGCTCAGAGAGATGTTGAAGATGTCGGTAAGAACATCTGCCAGCTGTTCTGCACATTCTCTGAGCACTCTGCCTGGGATGTTGTCTGGTCCAGCAGCTTTACGTGGGTTGACTCTGCGTAGAGTTTTCTTCACATCCGCTGTAGTGAGACACAGCACCTGGTCGTTCAGAGGAGGGGTGGTCTTCCTCGCCGCCACGTCGTTCTGCCTGTCGAACCGAGCGTAGAAGTTGTTCAGCACATCTGGGAGGGAGCCGTCACCGTCACAGGCAGGTGATGTCGTCCTGTAGTGTGTGATGGCTTGTAAGCCCTGCCACATGCGCCGTGTGTCGCCGCTGTCTATGAAGTGATTGTGGATTCTCTGGGCGTGTGCGCGCTTCGCCTCTCTGATGGCCCGAGAGAGTTTGGCCCTTGCTCTTCTAAGGGCCACCTTGTCTCCCGCTTTGAAGGCAGAGTCTCGGGTCCTCAGAAGTGCACGCACTTCCGCAGTAATCCACGGTTTCTGGTTGGGTCGTGAGATAATGTTCTTGGAGACAGTGACGTCATCGGTGCACTTACTGATGTAGTTGGTCACTGATGAAGTGTACTCCTCCAAGTCAGTGAAGTCGCCGTAAGTTGCAGCCTCCCTAAACATGTTCCAGTCAGTGCTCTCAAAACAATCCTGAAGAGCAGAGATGGCTCCTGCTGGCCAGGTTTTCACTTGCTTCAGAACCAGTTTTGAACGCCTGACGAGTGGTCTGTATGCTGGAATTAGCATAACAGAGATGTGGTCTGAGTAGCCGAGGTGGGGGTGGGGCTCAGCCCGATATGCGCCGGGGATGTTTGTGTAAACAAGATCCAGCGTGTTTTCCCCTCTCGTTGCAAAGTCCACATATTGATGGAATCTAGGAAGCACTGACTTGAGATTTGCATGGTTGAAATCTATAGCAACAATAAACAGTCCATCCGGGTGTGTATTTTGCAGTTCACTGATCTTTGTATACAGTTCCCATAGCACTTCCTTAGCATTAGCGCCAGGTGGAATGTACACTCCGATAATGAAAATGGTGGTGAATTCCCGTGGTAAATAAAAAGGTCTGCATCTAACAGTCACAAACTCCACTAGCGATGAGCAATAACTAGAAACTAGCACAGAGTTCTTGCACCATTTCGCGTTGATGTAAACACACAAGCCGCCACCGCGCGTCTTACCGCACAAAGCTGCATTTCTGTCGGCGCGAAACGAGGCTAGCCCATCTAGCTGAATAGCGGCGTCCGGTACTTTGTCGCTGAGCCATGTCTCCGTGAAAACAAAGACACAGCAGTCTCTAACCTCACGCTGTGTAGCCTGCTGGAGTCGGATGTAGTCCAGTTTATTGTCCAGGGAGCAGACGTTGGATAGGATGATGGACGGTAGAGCCGGCCGGCTAGGGTTTGTTTTTAGCCTAGCACAGACTCCCGCCCGCTTTCCGCGCTTCTGCTTCCTCGCGCACCGCTTCCGATGTCCCCTTTTCCAGCCGCCGGCATCAGGCAACGCCGAGGCTTCGAGGCCTGGTTCGCGCAGCAAGCCGATGTCGCGTAGCGTTTCCCGCAGCTCATCATGGATGTCGTTAAAAACTAACAGCGTCAGATCTCTAGAGCGGTAGTATGTATTGTGGTCATGACTGAGAGAAAAAAAGTGAAAACAAAAACATTAACTTTGTAGCGGGGCTACATAGTAATAGTATATTGTAAGTGTGTGCTTAGCGCGTGTTGTTTCCATTGTTCTGTTTACTGTCCGTTATGTGTACGTCAGTGAATGTTGCCTCCGTAAGTGCAGAGGGGATGGATTATGGAGAGAGACCACAGCCCCAGGATGGAAATCACCTGTTTACCCACCAATTACAACCGGGACATTTTACATTTAAAAAAGAGGGGGAGAGGAGAGAAAGGAGATTTCACCAACAAACCACCAATCATCATTTTCTGCCTTTATTTACATCGTGCCTTTTTCCCAGTTTGCTTCTCAGTCAGCCGGAATCATTACAACACAGTCATCACCAGAATCCCCAGGGTTGGACACTAATTTCAACCATCGCGAAGGAAACACGGTGAGATTGTTCTGTTTTTATTCGGGAGAATCAAGCACAATCATTTTGAACAGCCATCAGTATTTTGGACACCCGGACTCAATTTCACGTTCATTAACATTTCAGTAATCATCCATTGGAATTATTTGTATTGTGTGTTTGTTATACATGTTCAGGGGCAAGGGAGGTTTTGTTACTGTATATGTGTTGTTTTCACTTTGTGAGTATGGTGAAGATACTATATATTTTACATCAGGGATTTGTATTATCTTATTTGTTATGGTGTTTAATTCAATATATTTCTGCACTTGTTTTACATAACTGGTTTTATTTGATTGTGTTTAACCATCAATTGGAGGGGAAAATTTTATTTGTCAGAAGTACGGCTTGGGATAAGTAGGAACTTCTCAGCAATTTATCCAGGCCACAGGTCCTGGTAGTGTGGCTGCCGGCTGGGTAAAAGGTCGGCCGTTAGAACTTTTACAAGTACTATAAATGTACACTGGCTGTTAGAAACGCAAATCAATTGTATGTGTTTACTGTATAATATTAACAATAAGAGCAGCTCACTACTGAAAATGGTAAATACATGAGGAAGTCAGCAATTCTTACCACTACGCCACAGAAACTGTTGTATTGTCTTTGAACCTTTTGTGAAAGTGTTTATTTGATCTTTGGACTTCAGTCTTCACACATTATATAGTTTATATCTACATTTTGTCATTTATTACTAAAATATGAAAAACATTTCTGTTTTAACAATGTGTTTACACAGATTATTGTAGAAGCGGAACACAAACGAAATGCGTGTGTTCCAAATAACGATCTATTATTTCCCTATTCAACTCTAGGTACCTGATTCCCAGATAATCAAGGGTGGAAATGGCAGAACTTTGCGCCTGTTCTGCAGTTGTGGGGGGGAATAGTAGGCTGCTTGCTGCTTGTATTGATCAGAAAATGTACAGGACAAAAGACACTGACGGAGAGGTGCGAAGGGATTTAAGGTGGGCCGGATTTACGAGTTTTTTCGTAGTCTTTGTTAATTCTAGTGTTAAACCTTTCCTACAATCAGAACACAGTGTAGCATACTGTCATTGATCCATTACTGCTGCATGCCAATGGCTGCCCCTCTGGCTTCTGGTTACATTTGAAGTGTTATGTCAAGGTGACTAAGTGAGGCCTTTGTCTTTCTGTGACCTAAGCTTTGAGTTCAGACCTCTGTAAAGCTGATCTGCTCCAGCAGAGCGCTGTGTGAACCGATGTGAAGTACAAAGGCTATACTTTCTCATTGCAGAACATACTGCATGTCTTCAGTTCATTGGTATGCTGTAGGAGCAGATGACATTTAGTTTGTGGGGTTGATGGGTAACCTGATGACTTGTGGATGAGAACTCTTTGTGAATCTATGGGTGTGACTTCTGTTTGTCAAGTGAACAACTAAATCAGGCATGTCAAACTCACTACCATTGGTGGGCCGCTTTGACTGCCATATGTGCGTCAGCGGGCCGCACTGAAACAAATACTATTATACTATTATACTGTACAAAATTACTGTAGATTTCTTTCAAATACTGAAAACTTTAAAAAATGTAACACTTAAAGTTTATAGTTTAAAGAAAATCAATTTATTTCCACACAATCTCCGTACAACAGCGTACAATTAGAGGCTTAGCCTCTTAGCTAGGTCCTTATATAGGAGTCTTACAGGCTGAGATCTATTTCTTTTGTACCAACACTTAGCATCTCTTGTTAGTAACCAGTTCGTCAATATCAGGCTTGAAATTTTGTGCAGCTGCAACTTTTATGAGGGATGAAAGGTGCTCGACGGTAAGTGTTGAGCGATGTGGGGTTTTGGTAGCGTTCATTAACGAAAACAATTGCTCACAAAGGTAAGTGCTTCCGAACATAGACAGTACTCTCGATGTCAACTTACGGATCTGCACATACGAGGGTGGCAGGTAAGCATACAAGCCTGGCACACCAACTTCATTGTATTTTGCCTTCAGAATAGAATCTGACTGCAGTTCGATCAATTCCATTTGGATATTCTCAACGTTGTAAGAGTATGGTGATGTAAACAGCGCAAAGTCCAGTTCGTGTGACCTAAAATCACGAAAACAGTCACTGGATTCACTGCTCAGTAATTCAAATAGGAAAACTAATCCTCCAAAAATCATATTTTACTTTATTAAGTTTACTTCGATGTTTATATGGTAAAATAAGTCGATATGCAAAAAGCCCCCTGACCTACACTAATTTTACAAACTCAAAATCACAAAAATTTGTTAATAAACAACTCACCAACTTCTCATGTCCACTTCAGATCTTCAGCTGTAGTCTGCACTAACTGTTCGTTACAATACTAGCACAAAATTACATAAAACTAGAGCAAAAAAACGTGAAACTATGCAAGCTATTACTACTCGTGATGGTCAGTTCTGCCCAGTGGCCAGTCTCAGCAGCCCAGCCAGTAGTGTAGCCTGCCAGGCTGCTGCAGCCTAGCACTTCAGTTACAACGTCACGGCTCATTAACTTTGGTCAAGGCTCGGGGAGGGTTTCAGTGTCATGCCTAGGGTATCAAGGAACTGACGCCACAGCTTCAACTATACTAGCAGATGACGTTTCCAGTATCGTAATGCCATGGGACAACACGCTTTTGTCAGAAGGCGGAAGTAAGAAAAGTCAGTAAGTAATGCCGAAGATGCAGAATGATTCAATCACAAACGATAGTAATCATTTTGTACAAGATTAGTGCTAACTAGGATCTGTTATGCGGGCCACGTGTTTGACATGCCTGAACTAAATGATATATTGGTCACCCAAATTCGATTTGTAATACTTCAATAGCAGCATTTCGACTATGGAGTGGATCTTTCACCTCCATAATTTATCTTTATTTAAATAAAGACGAAATTGTAAAAAGATATCTGTGATTCATTTCAACATACAGTATATGTTAATCCTTTAAAGACATGATTCAGTAAAGGAGAAGTGGTTAAAATATGTCTGTTGTTCATTAAGATATATTTGTAGTTTAATTAAAGATATCTCTAAATAATTTAAACAAACCTGAAAATAATTAGTGACTTCTGAAAATGCTTCAAAGATACCTTTAAGTGATGTGGAGATTTCTTTAATGATTTCAATGTATTTCTATAAACTTCTAAGTGCCTGACACAATTAAACTCAGAAAAGAAAGCAGGCGTTGTGAGCAGCAAGTCCTAAATATTCCTTCATGGAGACGCCTGTGATGGAGAAGCTCACATGCTGAGGCTGGAAAAAGTCATTGAAAATCGTATGTGTCTGAGCACATCCTCAGGAGCTGCCAGCGGTCAATGGCTGCTCTCAGCTCACAGGGAGACGTACACAGTAATGGAGTCCAGTTTAGGAGAGCTGGCTGTGTGTTGGTGTTGAAACGCTGCCCCATGTTTGAGTTCAGCTGGGCACAGACTGTAAAATGACTTCAGTTCACAGACAGGCAATGCACGCTTATCATCACTCCTGCTGTGTCCCATCACTTTTACTAAACACAAGCTGATGGCCATACAGAAGAAATGAGTAAAGTTGAGGTAGCCCGCTGATGCCAATATACAATACAATACAATACAACTTATTTTTGTACAGCCCAAAATCACACAAGGAGGGCCACAATGGGCTGTAACAGGCTCTGCCAGCCTTGACTTTCTAAGAAGACAAGGAAAAACTCCCAAAAAAACCCTTGTAGGGAAAAAATGGAAGAAACTTTGGGAAAGGCAGTTCAAATGGAGACCCTTTTCCATTTAAGTTGGGCGTGCAGTGGGTGTCAAAAAGAAGGGGTTCAATACAATACAATACACAGAACAGAACACAAGTAATCCTCAATACAGTATAAAAATAAAAATATTAGAGAATTTAACAGAATTAAAGCAGAATTTAACGGTGCATGGTATCACATAATATGATTTGTTTAGAGTCCTGGAGGCCTAGGCCATTTACAGCAGGCCTGACTCACTTCAAAGTAAAACCAAACACGTCATCCCCAGTGTTTTGTGGGCCATTCTAGACTCCACAAAAGAGCAATAGACACTCGCGTTTCCAGTCTCACAGCACTTATCCCTTAAACACTTCTAGGAAGGCTCCGCTTCTGTAATCGACTTCACAATTAAAACTAAGCCTTTAGTTGAGAGGAGACGTGTTGCTGAACAGCAGGAATGGTGTAGTTTAGCTCTGGGTTCTTAACTCTTTAGAGTAAACACGGACATTAATGCTTAAAACAGGACAGCATGTGATGGGAGTGCAAAACAAAATAGTCCAAAATAGTCTCATCCTGCTGGTGAACCAAAACAGCCACAAACCTATCTTTGGGTTCGATTTAAAGGAGGCATGTGACTCACATCACAGTAAAACCAAACACATCAGCCAGTGAACACCGCATTGCAGTTGTCAATCCCACTGGAAATAAATGCATGAATTAATTTATCTGAATTTTGTTTATTTAGAATGCGCCTTAATTTCCAACATTTTTAAGATGGAAGAAACATGATTTAGACAACTTTGTAATGTGTGCTTTGAATGACATGCTAGACTCAAACATGATTCCTAGATTGTGGGCTAATTCAGTAAAATTAATGCTGATTCCAGCTGAGTTAAATGATGACAAATTTATATTATAATCAGCATCATTCCCTCCAAAAATTAACATCTCTGTTTTATCTGTGTTTAAAGACAAGTAGTTCTCACCCATCCACTCCTTTAATTCACTAACACAACTAATTAAAGACAACATCAGAGAAACTTCATTTGATTAAATGAAAGGTATAACTGGGTGTCATCTGCATATGAATGAAAATTAACATTATGTTTCCTAATGATAGATCTCAGTGGAAGCCTGTAAAGTGAAAACAGTAAAGGTCCCAGTACTGAGCCCTGCGGGACACCATATCTCGCTTCTGTGTATAATTTTAAGTAATGGTTTAATGACTTACACTTTTAGTGCATCAGGTACTGTACCATGCAATAATGAACTATTGATAATGTTTAGAATAGGCGCTGCAAGAACATCCATTGCACTTTTTACTAGTTTTGTTGCCACTGGATCTAGGGAACAAGTAGTGGGTTTCATTTTAGAAACTGAAGTTAAGACTTCCTGCATAGTTAAAGGATTAAAATGTTTAAAGTTCTGAATGCAATGTGAGACAGGGTCTGCTAAGCTAGTATGCAGTTTGTACTGTGGTGCTGAGATCTAGAATCTTATATTTTTAATTTTCTCATGAAAGACGTTTATAAAGTCTGTACAGCTACTGTCTGTTGGTATTTTACACCGTAGATCTGAATTCCCATTTGTTAATTTAGCCACTGTTCAAAACAGCACCTGAGGAATTTTATTGTTGCTATCTTTTATTGTAGAATAGTATTCTGAGCGAGCTTTAAAGAGAGCTTTTTTTTATATTTTTTAACACTCTCTGTCCATGCAATTTGAAAGACATGTAGCTTTGTTGTTCTCCATCTGTGCTCCAGTGTTCGACACTCTAATTTAAGAGCTCAAGTGTTTTCATTAAACCAGAGAGAGTTTCTATGTGCTTTGATTACTTTTGTTTTTTTAAGGGAGCCACTGTGTCCAGAGCATCTCTCAAGGTCATATAATAATGTGATGTTAGCTGATCTAAATTGTTTTCCACGTTTACATTTCATGTTAACTGATCTAAATGGTTTTCCACCATTACACTCGAGTTATTCAAAGTATCTATAAATTTTGAAGCAGAAATACAATCTGGATTTCGCACTGTCTTTGTTTTAATCTGTGAGAGCGTTGGCAAGGGCAGGACAAAATTAAATGTAATTAAGTAGTGTTCAGAAATAACTTCATTTAATTCAGTAATATTTACATTTTGAATTTCAACTTTGTAAGTTATAATTAAATCTAATGTATGGTTATGATTATGAGATGGACCTTTGACAATCTGACAAAATCCTACTGAATTTAACAAATAAGTAAAACATTTGCTAAAAGTGTTAGTTTCCACATCAATGTGTACATTAAAATCCCCCATCAACACTACGTGATCATAGTTTATAGCCAAGTCAGATAAAAGGTTGCTAAATTCAGTCATGAACAATGAACACAGCCCTGGTGGTATGTAGATTAGCACTATAATTGTGTTGGAATCTGTTTTAATATTTAAAATGAGTGCCTCAAAGGATGTGAAGTCACCTAAATTTCTAGAAGTGATTTGCATTTTGTCACATTGAATTATTCCAAGGCATCCTCCTCGACCTGAATCTTTAGATTTATGAAGAAACGAGTATCCATCCTGAGACGCCTCAGCTAAGGGAACAGTGTCACATTTACTAAGCCAGGTTTCAATGAGAAGACACAGATCAGATTTTGTATTTAATATCATTTACCAAAACAGCTTTACTGACGAGAGAGCGAATGTTCAATAAGCAGCATTTAAAACTGCATGCCTCTTTCTGAACTGCTGATATATTTTTTGTTTTAATTTGAAGTAAATTTCTATTACAGATGCCCCTGGTGGAGGGTCTGGTTTTATCTCTTGGTCTAATTATACACCTTATTTTGTGGTTATCAAGTAATTTAAGGTCTGTATCACAGGCTTTCACATTAGCATGCATACATATATTTTAGATAGCATTTAAGTTTATATGTCAGAGCTTCTTTATGAATCATTATAATAATAAGTCAAGTTACAACAGAATGTATTAAACTAGATAGCTTTAGGCTATGTAAGAATTAATTGTTAAAGGCTTGTATTTTCTCTTTCTTTCAGGCATTTTGCTTGTTTGTACAAGGCTGTCCACACCTTAGTCCTTATCAGTGAAGCTGCACACTGCCGCTTTCTGGCACAGCTGCCTATGATTTTAGTCTTAAGGGATACTAGTGCAAAAAGGAACCGTTAAATGAATCATTAATTGAGCAGTCCAGTTCTCACATGTGGGACCTCCAGATTCAAACTTAATGGTGAGATCTGATTAACCAAAAGCCTTTCAATCTTTAACAGCCAAGGATCAGGGAGATGTGACTGGGTGATGCTCACCTCCAGGTCGCCAGTACATCCTTTGAGTCAAAGTGACTGTTATGAGAGTGTACAGATAGGGAAGGAAATTGTTAAGAGAAGGACTACTGGGAAGAAGATTGTTATGGATGAGTCTGCAAAAGCAGGTGATTGCTATGAGAAAAGGTACTGAGAAAGGTCATTATCATGAGAAACCCTGTAAAGCAGATGATGGGAAATGGGATATTTGGAGATAAGAATTGTAATAAATATGAGACTTGCTCAAAGCAAGGGGCTCGCTTCATTGAACTGAGACAGGCTTTCTGTGCTCTGCAGTCATTTCCTAGGCTATGTAATAAAGTCAATTCTGACTGTCTATCTGAAGACTCTACTGTTTGTTTCTGAAGATGTTTTCTCCATGACAACGACACTCATGGAACCCAGTAGGGCTCCCCAATGGGACTACAGTTCCCAGTGTGCTCCCATGCAGCCCTGTGGGTGTCCAAATGGGTGTCATACAAGAAGTATACCACCACCCAGGGCCCACAGGGTACACATGGTATGAGGAGGTTCTTTCTTTCTGGCCTTCCCTTGTAATGGCCACCCCGACTTAAAAAGGTACCACTTTACAACCCAGTTTGGATGTCTGTCCAACCACATCCCCTCCAGACCCCATTCCTTTATAAAGGTTGACGTTAAGAAGAACTATTCTCCCCAGCTGGGTTGCCAGCCAAGCCATGTTGTCTACAACACTGTAATACTTTACATTTCTCTTATATTAAATTTAATCTGCCAGTCCACCTAGATTGGTATCATAACAGACATAACCAGCTTGTTATTTATATTCCTATTCAGATACTTATATGTATTAAAAATAGCAGTGGCCCAGCATTGACACCTGCTAAACACCACTCTTAACTTCACTCAATTCTGAATTTCTCGCACCATCACCCTCTGATCCAATTCTGCACCCACCTACACATTATACCCTGAACATGCACTTCTTTTAGTTTGATGACAAACCAGGCATGTGGCAGCTTATCATATGCTTTCTGAAAATCAACATAAATAATATCATATGCACCACTCTCATCATATTGTGACAAGTCAAGCAGCTCGTTCATTTTCTAAGGCAGGTTCAAGTACAGAGAAGAAACACTTCAAGACAGCTAGCAATTTCACCCTGTTAGATAAACTGCAGGTAGCTGCAGTGCGGCACACAAATCTGCGTGTCTCATGTTGTGTAGCAGAAACCTATGAAGCTCTGCAGCTTACTGTATACTGGGCTCACTGTCGGCTGAGATTCTGTCCTGTAGATTGTTTATGGAGCTCAGCTGTGCTGATAAAGTGGCCTGTCCATTCTGTTCACTTCCAAGGACAGATGATGACACTGAAATGAGTGAAGTTTATCACATTTTCAGTGTTTTAAAAAGATTATAATATGTTCTTTCAAGTTCAAGAATAAAGAGAGTATAAAAGGACTTTCTGTGTGGTAGCAGAAGTGGGGCTGCAAAGAATGGATCAAAACCAAAATGTCAAGGAGAGGACCCCTATCCACATTTGTCCTAGAAGTATGCAGCAGAAAATGTGCCCTACCAATCATCTTGAGAGCTTTTTATTTTTACTTCTAATCGCAGGTGTCACTTTGCTTAACTTCTCACTATAAAGACTCTGATGTTGTTCTTTCAAGTCCTTACTGAAAATTAAATTTATTGCAATATTCCCGAAAAATATGAAGACGTATTTTGCAATATACAGTAAAATGTTTCCTCCTGAAGAACTCTTTCAATTTAAATTTATTTATTTATTTATCAATCATATGATTGATTGATTGGCTGGCTGTATTATCCATCCTGTTAGTTTGTATCCTTTATTTTTTTAAGTTTCTGCAGCTGTATGCATCTGAATTTCCCCTTAGAATTAATAAAATGTGTCTAATCTAATCTAATCACGTGGAGGATGTGATGCTAAAACATGTCATGCATTCTCTAAGTGGTTATATTTTGTTTTACTCTTGTATGCTGCGTGTTTTATCATGGAGTGTTTTTCGGGTGACCCTTTCCAACAACATGAGCTATTTTTATTTCCATGCCCAAATTCTTTGTTACGTAGACCCTCACAAATGTCCCCCACCTCTGCTCTAGTTCTCGTATTCTTGCACTCAGCTGGCCTGGAAGGAGACGCAGCCCGCAGACTCAATACACTTGACTGGGGACTACAGATTCCGACTTCACCCAGGACTGACTGCTACTGTGCTACACTTCACCTGTTAGAAGATGTCTCCTCTGTTGTCTGTAACCCCAGATGGCAAGAGAGAGCAAATAGTAATGCAAGCAACGGGAGCAGGCAATGAACGTTTATTCAGTCATTATAGACTTTAACATTCTTAAATGTTTTTGATGTGCCAAAAAAATCGAAAGCAAATGAAAAGTTAATTTTGTGTGCAAATCAGATTTTCAAGCTGGCTATTTGTGGAGCTGACACAGATGATGCAGGCCGACACACCTGAATTTGTGAGGCTTTTCAGTCTCTTCATGGCTGTGTGGCTGTGTTTGTTCTGCTTCTCTTCTGTCCTGGTCCTTCACTTCAATTCAGCAGATGATAGAATGAATATTTTCACATTAAGCTGCTGAATTTTTAAAGATTGTGAGGGCCAAGTTGAACACCCCTAGCCCCTTTCTGTCTAATGTAATTTTCACAGACCACGTCAATGAGGTGAGCATGCACAAAGACAACCAATGGTTCAAGTAGAAAGTCCAAATAATGATGATTTGCACTTGACCCTTTTGAAAAATAGAATTGTGCTGACCTTCTAAGTTTTTACTTTCTAAATCCTAATGGTCTGCTATAGGTGGCTGTCTGATGTTCTGACTGCAGAAATTATCCCCTCAGTGTGAAATGGCCCTGTGTCTGTAGCAGGATGTCCTCCTTCTGTGTGTACACGAGCTCCTCCATGGAAAGTGCACTTAAAGATACATTATACAGCAATAAACACTAAAATAAATTGTGTATAAAACTCTGAACAATTGAAATAATGCGATATAAAACATAATAAAATCACTTTACACTCTGTCATATTTGATCTTTTTATGTTTTGTTCTCTTCTTGATTTTTGCAACAACACTACAAAGACAAATTAGTGCACCCGGCAAACAAGAGAATTCTGGGAAGGGAGACACTTTCAACAACTTCATCAGTGGAGCGGATTGTGTAACCTGCAACTTGTCAGCCTGTGGTTAGGGGAAAAGAAGAGCCGTCAGGGGAATCAATAAAATAAAGCCCAGTGTGACCTGGAGAAACCTGAGATGAGAACTGACACCAGAGAGCAAAGTCAAGGAATTTAACAACAAAATGACTTCAGCTCTCTGTGTGTTTATATAATGGCATTTCACCTGAACAGACATCACAATCAGGAAATACAATGAACTGAATCAAATTTAGGATCTGCGTTTACAGTCACAGTATTGTTTGGGATTTGTGACACGACTTGACACAAAGAACTTTCACGTGTTTGAAATCAACATGCTGAAGTTTATCTAAACACACGGATATCAAGTGTCAGGTCTTTGTTAATGATCACTTAAAGACACTTGTGTTCAAATTCTTAGTAAAATATAGATTTCAAAGATATACATATGAATACACATGAATGAGCGCACACCTCTGAATCATGTTGTTATATTTTTAAAAGTCTTACCAAGATAACTGAACACTTGCTGTGTTTGAAGTTGCAGGATCCATTGTGCTCTACAACAACTCAGCAGCCATTTGACAAATGAAAGAGAAAGTATGTCTGAATAATTTGTGTTTTGCCGAACAAAAGGAATAAATGTGTACTTATACAATATTTATCTGTGCATAAATACTAAGAATAAAAGGCTGAGTGAAACAGCAGGACTGAAAAGTGAGGAAGTTCGACAACTGCTGCAGAAAACCAAGAGCAGAACTTGACATCAAAGAGAAAAGGAAAGGTGATGTTCATCCCACTGAAAAGTATTCACAGTCATAACCAATACCATCGCCCAGTCAAATTCATCAACTAAATCAAAATAGTCCTCAGGATTTGTATATTCTGTGACAGCCCGTACTACAAGGAGGTTGCAATCCCTGCATTGTTTTCCATGGTGCGTTAGAGTTTTTGTTTCAAGCAACACTCAGTTTACACACAAAGCACAGCCATCTGTATGCCCTTGATAGAGTCGAGCAAACATCATACACAACTTTCTCCTGTATTTCACAAACAATTCTTCTGAGTTTATTGGTGTTTCAAACACACAAAGGAAGGCAAACAGTTTAACTCTAGAATCCCTGAAGCCTATGAAAAAAGTTGTAATGCCAGGCCACCTTAAATTCCCTCTCACCTCCTCACCAGCGCCTTTTCTTTTGCAAATGTGTCAATCAGCACAATCAGCCTGCTATCCCATCACACCACCTGATGCAGCTGAAGTCTGTTTGTCAGGGTGTGAGGTGTCTGTTATTGTAGAGGGTAAATAATACATCGTCATTTGGAATACATGCATTTCATGTGTGTTCCATGTCTACAACAATCTATGTAAACACATCGTTAAAACAGAAATGTTTGTCATGTTTTAGTAATAATTGGCAAAATGTAGACATGAAGTGTATAATGTGTGAAACCTGAAGTCCAAATATCAAATAAACACTTTCATAAAAGGTACAAGTATAACAAAACAAATTTGCTTTAATCCAAGAATGCTACTGAAGAAAAAGAAATTGAGTTAGGGTACAACGCTGTGTCATAATCAAAAGGCTGTGAGTTCAATTCCGGGTCCTTATAGTATTTAGATTTTTGAGTAGTGAGCTGCTATTATTATTACTATTATGGAGTAAAAACATAACTTTGATTTGAGTCTGTACCAGCCGGTGTAAATTTATGGCACTTGTATAGGTTAGAATTTTTTTTATTTTAATTTTATGTACTTTTATTGTTATTTATTTTTATTAAGTTGGACAAGTGTTAAGCAGCTGTGGCTCATCCCAAAGAGTACAGACTCTTCCAAGGACCTGTTCTGTAAGTAATTATTGTTGACTAGGCCCCTCGCTCTTACAGCCTTCATGATCCATAGACCACCCCATCGATTGTCCTAAGGTCCTCAAGCCCCTTCAATATGTAGTAAAAGTCGTCTCAAGTCGGTATCTTTTTTATCCGACTTTTCACTATCCATCTCTATGTCGTATCTTCACACTGGTAATTCTCCGGCAATTGCCAATAAAAATAATCCCTCACTTCAAGTATGTTCTTATTCATCTTAAACCAGGCTGTCAGGGTGGTATCTCTACCCCTACCCCTATCCGATGTGCATACTTCATTTTCCTCTCTAAGTACAACTGCATAATTATATGAGAATGCTAACAGACAACAAATCAAAACAGCTACCACACTGCCTTGGGAGTGCTGATATACGAATTTCCTAATTTCATCACGTTCAAGAGTATTCTAACGACAATGCTGACACAATCATGTTCCTTATATACGTATTTGAAGACGTACTTCACATGACTCAGCCACTTATTCGTCGCTGTCCTTCCACTTCTCTTAACTCTTTGACATTGTCTATTTTTAATACCTATATGGAAATAGTAATGAATATACCTTAGCATCCAAGTTTGGATCAAGGAAATAAATCCTCTGGCATTCCCTATTTACATCCCATGAATCTGCTCTAGAACAGATCAGGAGGTCTCGCTCCAGAGGTGATTCTCCTTCTGGGTGCTTAAACACGATGGCTACCTCATTTGTCCTTAGAGAATTATGTCTCTGTGGATTCCTATCCAGTGCAGTTGCCACTGTAACAGTGTTTGGTCGAGCACCTGCTGCTCTGTGCATTCCTCTTCAATTTCAAACATCATTCTACACGCTGGACTGAAAAGATTAATTTCACTCATTCGTCACCTTAACTGATTCATCAGTGCAGGACAGCACCTTGAATTGTCCTGTTGGTGACCTTGTCTGAGTTGAGGATATACAGTTGAGCCTATGGACTCTACTCATCATTTTTTGGTTGTAACACACCTGCCTGGTGGTAACAGCCATCAGTTATCTGGAAACAACAGGGTCCTCTATGAGGAGGAGGGATAATAGTCACAGAAAGAACAATTAGGATACCTGATGTTTTTAAATGAAATTCACAGCATCTACACTTTGACCTGTCTGGAACCAGAAGCGGAGTAAGACAAGTCTCTCTTCTGCTCCTCCTCAATAAATCTTTATCCACAATATTTGCAATGACTGCCCAGATTACACTATAGTATATAGTGGTCTTCTACAATTCCTACTACATAATTTATGGCAATCTCCAGAGTTGAAGTAAGATTTGGGGCTCCCCTGTCCCTATACCTTCCCACCCCCTGATGCTGAACATCACACTGTAGTTTGGCTCTGGTTGTTTTTGGTGTCTCCTGGGCCTGCACTGCTGCACTGGCCATGGTATTCTTATGATTTCACTCTCCATGTTCCTCTGGGGTTTCTACTGCTTGAGTATTGAGTGTTCACAGATATCCTTAATAATTTACACATTCACATCCTCATGAAATTCATTCCCTGGTCTGGTGCATCACATCTTGATTTCTTTTGTCCCAGACTTCCTTAGCTTTGGGGTTTTCTTGTTGTCTCATCATACGTTTATGCATTTGATCCCTTTCCCTTATGGAAGCTTATTGCTTTTGAGATACAGCTGCCTGTTTCTGTCCATCTGGCAGTAACTCTGTTTGACATATTTGGTGTTAACATTTGAAGTACACTGTCTACTGGAATGTGTTTTTGTAATTCAGTTAGCAAGAATGTGCACTGCATTTTTCATTTCAACAAATGGTGCATCACAAACATTAGCACTATTTTTACGAATCCCATACCAAATGTCTTATGACAGAGATAGAGTAATCTGACAGCCACAGAGATACACAGAAACACAGACAGACACTTCATGACTCTGTTATATGCCATTAGGTACAACCATCTGTTGGCATGACAAATGTAATGAATTGTATTACTACAAATGCTTGTGAAGCACCGTATGTTGGAATGACAGAGACATGGCTACCAGAAAGACACACAGACTCTTGTCCTTTTATTAAGGTGATTTCTGTCCGTCTGACAGTTACTCTCTGTTGGATGTATTCAGTGTTAATGTTAGCAGTTCTGTGTGTCTGCCCCATTACTATGTCTCTGTGATACGCCATTTTGTACTGGATTTGTACAAGCAGTGTTAATGTTTGTTATACGCCATCTATTGGAATGACAAATACAATGCATTTTCAGACTAAAAATGTTTTATGAAACACCATATGTTGGAATGACAGAGACAAAGCAAGTGGAAGAACAGAACACACAGAAAGTTTAATTAAGGTGGATTTAATGGGCTGGCCTGCTGTTTTGTGGACAGGAAAATTGTCCAATAATCTGGTGTCCATATGTGGACTGACAGTTGGGAAATCTGCTGTACACATCAGGGTGGTATATAACCTGACATTCTCTTAACCATTTTAATGGCTTCCACATGAGCCCATTATAACACTGAAGTCTTTCTTATAATCAGTACTTTCAAGTTTCAGACCTGCCATTGTGTATTCAAACCTGACATTTTACTTGAGAGAGACGAGGGGGCCTCACATGAATTTTGTATTAACAGACCACCTGAGTATAACGTATGAACTCTTGTGTGGTGAGGAACACTTGACTGTCTGTGTCCATGAGGAGGAGAATGACAACAACACGACGCACACAAACTCCTGTAAAGTCATACGTCTGCCATCACTGAGCAGCTGTGAGGAGAGACCACCGCAGCCCTGAGCGGCTCCTGACAAACAAATATAATGAAGACATCTGTGACTTGATGAACTCATTAGTGAGTAAGAACTGAAATGAACAAACAAACATCCTGAGAGAATTTGTGAAGCACACACAGCAGAGAGACGCCTCATGTGAATTACGTCAGCAGAGAGAATATGGCAGTCGCAGGGCCTCAGTGTATAAACATCTCAGTGTGCAGGCAGGACGGCTCAGTCAGGGACAGACATGGAGTGGAATGGACTGAAACTTGGCCTTTGTTATCCTCACAGTAATACATCTTGTGTTAAACTGATTTTTGAAACTGAAGTTTATGGACTTTGTTACACTTTCTCATGTCTTTTGCTTTTCTCGACAGTCTTTGGAAATCTTCTTGTCATCATTTCTATTTCTCATTTTGTTCAGCTGCACACGCCGACTAATCTTCTGATCCTGTCACTTGCAGCGGCCGATTTCTTAGTGGGTTTATTTGTGTTGCCCATCTGTTTGGTTCACCTGATTGAAACTTGTTGGTACTTTGGAGTTGTTTATTGTTATTTCTATCAGACATTTGTATATGTTTTTAGCATAGTTGTGATATATAATGTGGTTTTAATATCCATTGATCGCTACATTGCTGTCTGCCATCCTTTCTTTTACAGCTCAAAAATAACTTTAACTGTTGCAAAGGTCAGCATTGCTGTAGTGTGGCTGTTTGCAGTTTTAATTAATGTCATAGGTTTAAGTTTGCTCCTCCTTTAACCGTCACCTTATCGTGGTGGAGGGGTTGCGTGTCCCAGTGATCCTAGGAGCTCTGTTGTCCGGGGCTTTATGCCCCTGGTAGGGCCACCCAAGGCAAACTGGTCCTAGGTGAGGGATGAGACAAAGAGCGGTTAAACAAACCTCCTATGAAGAAAAACCATTTTGGACGGCGTTTTCCCTTGCCCGGACGCGGGTCACCGGGGCCCCACTCTGGAGCCAGGCCTGGAGGTGGGGCTCGATGGCGAGCGCCTGGTGGCCGGGCCTGCACCCATGGGGCTCAGCCGGGCACAGCCCGAAGAGGCAACGTGGGTCCCCCTTCCCATGGGCTCACCACCTATGGGAGGGGCCAAGGAGGTCGGGTGCAGTGTGAGTTGGGTGGTGGCCGAAGGCGGGGACCTTGGCGGTCCGATCCTCGGCTACAGAAGCTGGCTCTTGGGACGTGGAATGTCACCTCTCTGAAGGGGAAGGAGCCTGAGCTAGTGCGCGAAGTTGAGATGTTCCGGCTAGATATAGTCGGGCTCACCTCGACGCACAGCTTGGACTCTGGAACCAATCTCCTTGAGAGGGGCTGGACTCTCTACCACTCTGCAGTTGCCCCCTGTGAGAGGCGCCGAGCAGGTGTGGGTATACTTATTGCCCCCCAACTTGGAGCCTGTACATTGGGGTTTACCCCGGTGGACGAGAGGGTAGCCTCCCTTCGCCTTCGGGTGGGGGGACGGGTCCTAACTGTTGTTTGTGCGTATGCACCGAACAGCAGTTCGGAGTACCCACCCTTTTTGGAGTCCCTGGAGGGGGTGCTAGAGGGCATACCTTCTGGGGACTCCCTCGTTCGGCTGGGAGACTTCAATGCTCACATGGGCAATGACAGTGAGACCTGGAAGGGCGTGATTGGGAGGAATGGCCCCCCTGATCTGAACCCGAGCGGTGTTTTGTTATTGGACTTCTGTGCTCGTCACGGATTGTCCATAACGAACACCATGTTCAAGCATAGGGGTGTTCATATGTGCACTTGGCACCAGGACACCCTAGGCCTCAGTTCAATGATCGACTTTGTGGTCGTGTCGTCGGACTTGCGGCCACATGTCTTGGACACTCGGGTGAAGAGAGGGGCGGAGCTGTCAACTGATCACCACCTGGTGGTGAGTTGGCTTCGATGGTGGGGGAGGATGCCGGTCAGGCGTGGTAGGCCCAAACGTGTTGTGAGGGTCTGCTGGGAACGTCTGGCAGAGCCCCTTGTCAGAAGTAGCTTCAACTCCCACCTCCGGCAGAACTTCGACCACATCCCGAGGGAGGTGGGGGACATTGAGTCTGAATGGGCCATGTTCCGTGCCTCTATTGTTGAGGCAGCTGACCGGAGCTGTGGCCGTAAGGTGGTCGGTGCCTGTCGTGGCGGCAATCCCCGAACCCGCTGGTGGACACCGGCGGTGAAGGATGCCGTCAAGCTGAAGAAGGAGTCCTATGGGACCCTTTTGTCCTGTGGGACCCCGGAGGCAGCTGATAGGTACCGGCAGGCCAAGCGGAATGCGGCTTTGGTGGTTGCTGAGGCAAAAACTCGGGCGTGGGAGGAGTTTGGGGAGGCCATGGAGAATGACTTTCGGACGGCTTCGAGGAGATTCTGGTCCACCATCCGGCGTCTCAGAAAGGGGAAGCAGTGCAGTGTCAACACTGTATATGGTGGGGATGGTGCGCTGCTGACCTCGACTCGGGACGTTGTGGGTCGGTGGGGGGGAATACTTCGAAGACCTCCTCAATCCCATTAACATGCCTTCCAATGAGGAAGCAGAGCCTGGGGACTCAGAGGTGGGCTCCCCCATCTCTGGGACTGAGGTCACCGAGGTGGTCAAAAAACTCCTTTGTGGCAGGGCCCCGGGGGTGGATGAGATACGCCCGGAGTTTCTCAAGGCTCTGGATGTTGTAGGACTGTCTTGGCTGACACGCCTCTGCAACATCGCATGGACATCAGGGACAGTGCCTCTGGATTGGCAGACCAGGGTGGTGGTCCCCCTCTTTAAGAAGGGGGATCGGAGGGTGTGTTCCAACTACAGAGGGATCACACTCCTCAGCCTCCCTGGAAAAGTCTATTCAGGGGTCCTGGAGAGGAGGGTCCATCGGATAGTCGAGCCTCGGATTCAGGAGGAACAGTGTGGTTTTCGTCCTGGTCGCGGAACAGTGGACCAGCTCTATACCCTTAGCAGGGTCCTGGAGGATGCATGGGAGTTTGCCCAAACAGTCTACATGTGTTTTGTGGACTTAGAAAAGGCATTCGACCGTGTCCCTCGGGGAATCCTGTGGGGGGTACTCCGAGAGTATGGGGTACCGGCCCCCCTGATAAGGGCTGTTCAGTCCCTGTACGATCAGTGCTAGAGCTTGGTCCGCATTGCCGGCAGTAAGTCGAACCCGTTTCCAGTGAGAGTTGGACTCCGCCAGGGCTGCCCTTTGTCACCGATTCTGTTCATAACTTTTATGGACAGAATTTCTAGGCGCAGCCAGGGTGTTGAGGGGGTCCGGTTTGGTGGGCTCAGGATTGGGTCACTGCTTTTTGCAGATGATGTTGTCCTGTTTGCTTCATCAGGCCATGATCTTCAGCTCTCTCTGGATCGGTTCGCAGCCGAGTGTGAAGCGGCTGGGATGAGAATCAGCACCTCCAAATCCGAGACCATGGTCCTCAACCGGAAAAGGGTGGAGTGCCCTCTCAGGGTTGGTAGCGAGATCCTGCCCCAAGTGGAGGAGTTCAAGTATCTCGGGGTCTTGTTCACGAGTGAGGGAAGAATGGAGCGTGAGATCGACAGGCGGATCGGTGCGGCATCCGCAGTAATGCGGGCGTTGCATCGGTCTGTCGTGGTGAAAAAGGAGCTGAGCCGCAAGGCGAAGCTCTCAATTTACCAGTCGATCTATGTTCCTACCCTCACCTATGGTCATGAGCTATGGGTAGTGACCGAAAGAACGAGATCGCGAATACAAGCGGCTGAAATGAGTTTCCTCCGCAGGGTGTCTGGGCTTTCCCTTAAAGATATGGTGAGAAGCTCAGTCATCCGGGAGGGGCTCAGAGTAGAGCCGCTGCTCCTCCGCATCGAGAGGAGTCAGATGAGGTGGCTCGGGCATCTGATCAGGATGCCTCCTGGACGCCTCCCTGGTGAGGTGTTCCAGGCACGTCCAACCGGGAGGAGGCCCCGGGGAAGACCCAGGACACGCTGGAGGGACTATGTCTCTCGACTGGCCTGGGAATGCCTTGGGATTCTCCCGGAAGAGCTAGAAGAAGTGGCCGGGGAGAGGGAAGTCTGGGCATCTCTGCTCAAGCTGCTGCCCCCGCGACCCGACCTCGGATAAGCAGGAGACAATGGATGGATGGATGGATGGATGGATGGATGGATGGATGGATGGAGGTTTAAGTTTGAGTTATTTTGAAATAGAGGAATGTGAAGGAACTTGTGGAGTATTCACTTATTATGAAATGATCATTTTTCTTTTACTCATATTTTTTTTTATTCCTTATTCACTGATGATTGGTTTTTATATAAGAATATTTGTAGTTGCAAGAAGCCATTCAAGAGCCATCAAGTGTATGATAGAAAAGAGGCAAACTGTGGAGTTGAGTGACAGAAAAATATCAAAACCGTCTGAAAGAAAAGCCGCAAAAACATTAGGAGTAGTCGTGGGGGCTTTTATTATCTGCTGGCTGCCTCTTAATATCTACAATTTTTTTAATGACAGTAATAACCTAATCAGAAATGTCATCAGGAATGTCTTTGTGTTGGTCAATGAAGTGAATTATGCAGTTAATCCAATTCTTTACGCTTTTCTTTATTCCTGGTTCAGAAAAGCACTGAAAATCATCCTGACTTGTAAAATATTTAATCCAGCTTCTTCAGTGCTCACTTTACTGTAAATGGTATAGAAAAAAAAAAAGTAATTTTCTGAGCTTAAATGTTTAAAATTATTTGTAGATTATGCCTTTGCTCATTTTTCACATTAGCAGTGCAATACTTGGAAATATTTCTTAACAATACAATCATTTCATATTCGCTGTATTGTTCTGAAAGCTGTTTTTGTTACAATTGTACTCTGTTCATGTGGAGTGTACACTATTAATGAGTATTATTTATTTTACCACAAATATTTTTATAAACCTTATTCTTCCTATTAGAATGTGTAATAAACAGAACTGAAAATGTACGAGACTCCTGGCAATTCCTAGGAACACTTCAAGGTTTCTTGGTGACTTTTTTATTTATTTATTTTTTACATTATAAAATGATTATTACAATTTTCATTATTTGGGCAACAATTATTTATCTGATCATAAATTAAGTAATGTGCTTAATTTTATCGAATATCTGGAAAAATATAAAAATCTTTTAACATCTGCAGTTACAATTTACAGATGTTCAGATTTCACAACTAAAAACTCCACAGCAGAGCTCAGACGACGGCCGACATTCTGTTCAGCTTTGGTCAGAAGGGTGGGGATTTGTTTAAGAGTCAAATTCTATGAAATGTTCTTTAATTATTTTACTTTGTATCAAACTGAACACTTCATTTTATTGTGAAGTTAATGTTTCCTATTCCTGCACTTTAATCTGCACTCCTCCTCACTAAGGCAGCAGATAAGAGACGAGTCATTCTTTAGTAAGAATCTGAACACAAGTGTCTTTTTCAGTGATTATTAACAAACACCTGATGCTTTATATCTGTGTGTTTAGATAAACCTCAGTATGTTGATTTCAAACGCGTGAAAGTTCTTTGTGTCAAGTCGTGTCACTAATCCCAGACAATGCTGTGACTGTCCACTCAGATCCTAAATTTGATTCAGCTCATCGTATTTCCTGATTGTGATGTCTGTTCAGGTGAAATGCCATTATATAAACACACACACAGCTGAAGTCATTTTGTGTTAAATTCCTTGACTTTGCTCTCTGGTGTCAGTTCTCGTCTCAGGTTTCTCCAGTTTGCACTGAGTTTTATTTAATTTATTCCCTTGACGTCTCTTCTTTTCCCCTAACCTCAGGCTGACAAGTTGCAGGTTACACAATCCATTACACTGATGAAGTTGTTGAAAGTGTCTCTCTTCGCAGAATTCTATTTTTGTCCAGATGCACTAAAGCGGATGAGGAATTTTTTTTGGATGTATTGATGCAACACACAAAATAAAAAAGACAAACATGACACGTTGTAATGTGATTTTATTATGTTTTATATCATGTACTTGCTATCGAGGCCACAAGCAAACCATTGGTGGCAATAACTCCACCCAGGGAGATCAGGCCTAATTTGCTCTCAGAACTTCAATGTCAATTTCGACAAACATCAGCATCTTTCAAAAGAGAACAGTGGAATGACAATTAACTTAAGTTAACTGACAGTGTACCACCCACTCCATGCCACCAGAACCCTATTTTGTATTTTAAAATGATTTATTATGTCATTTGTCAGAACATGATGGCGAGTTGAGGTCGTTGTTTCCGGTACCAAAATCTTACGGGCGGCAGATTTATGAGTTGCCACACACAAACCTCTTGGATGTCCATCTCATCACTGATAAAACACTCAAAAGGATAATACTTTGATTTTACTGTCAGGGAATTAATGAGGAGATCCGTTGCTTTTGTATTTTGTGTCTGGCATATCAGCTGTGACAGATTCTTAGAAAAGGCCATGCTCCTCTTTTTCCATTCCTCTTATGGATATACGAACTTCTGAACGTATCAGGGTGGACATAGTAGATCCTCTCGAACCCTCAGCCTGAGGACATAAATTGGATTGTGCTACATGGTATCCAGAGGCTATCCCTTTAAGTCTAGAAGCATCGCATGGGCACTGGTAGGGGTCATCGCGCATATCCCAAAGGAGGTCCTAACAGACCAAGGGATGCCGCTTACCTCAGAGATGTTCAGGGAGGTTGCCAAATTGCTCCAAATAAGGCACCTTAAGACTTCAGTGTACCATTCTTAGCCTGATGGTCTAGTCAAACAGCTTAATAAGATGCACAAGCAAATGCTTCTCAAGGTGGGTTTGTACCTCATATTTCTGAGAGGGCTGTGCCCTTGACTGACCTGACAAGGAAGAGGGATCCCAGCTGGGAACAGTTACTTACCCCTCTTGCTATCTGCATACCAGGAAGTCCCACAAGCCTCTATAGTTTCTTCACCTTATGAATTTTTATATGGGCAACAACCCAACGGATTATTGGATATATTAAAAGATGGATGGGAAAGTGAGGCGCCCCCTTCCACAAATATCTTCAAATATGTCACACAATTATGAAATATATTTGGTAAAATCAGACCAATACAAAGAGCTTATATGGAACATGTGCAATCAGCCCAAATCTATAACCATGGTAAGATGCTCCTAGTGTTTGCTCTTGGAGATCAGGTCAAGCTTCTTCCACTTCCACTTCCTATTCCAAATTATTGGTTCATTGGCAAGGGTGCTATGAAATTAAGGAAAGGAAGGGGCTGGTTGACTATTTGGGTAAACAACCCAAACAATGACGAAAGTTCAAAGCAGATATCCTGTCCATCCGAGAAGTGATCAATGAAAGTCCTGGTCGGACCTCTCTGCTTGAATATAACATCATAACTGACCCAGGAGTAGTTGTCAGAGAACGCCCGTAAACACTCCCAGAAGCAAATGAGCAGAAGTGGAACTTAAGGTTAACCAAATGCATGATCCAGGAGGGACTGAGTAAAGTTTTATTCCCTGGTCCAGTCCTATTGTATTGGTCCCATAGGCTGATGGCAGTTAGCAGTTTTTCAATGACTTACGTCAGCAAGTTTCCTGCATATCTGATGTTGCAAGTGCACAGACTCCTAAAGCAACTCAAAAAAGCATGATATTTGACCACCCTTGACATGACAAAAGAGTATTGGAAAATTCCCTTAAAGGAATCCGTCAAGGAAAAAAAAAATTATTTAGCACCCTTAGTGGTCACTGGCAGTATCGACTCCTCCCGTTTGGGTTACATGGGACACCGGCCACCTTCCATGTCTGGTGAACAGAGTGCTATGCCACAACTCTTATAGTGCTGCCTACCAGAATGACATGGAATACATGCAGCAGGTTCGAGGGGTGTTCCTCACACTATATAACAGTTGCATTAAGATTATTTTGGATCAACTGAGGCCAAATAATTGCACTATAGGGTGGGGGGTAGTATAATTCAACCTCAGTGTACCATAGTTAATGCTGTACTCAACTAGCCCTGTCCACAAACCAGGCGGCAAGTTCAAGCATTCCTGGCATTTGTGGGGTACAACAACAGGTGTCTGCCTCATATTTCCAAAAAGGCTATGACCTTGACTGACCTGACAAACCAAGAGGACTCCTAACACAGTAGTTTGGGGTGAAAAAATGGTAACAGACCCTTACACCTTCATCTGTATTGTTGGATTTTTCTCTGCCTTTTATTGCCCAGGCTGACATTTTGGTCACAGGTCAGTGCCGTGTTGAGCAAGAGTGTCGTTTGTGTAGAACACCCCATCGTGTTACTGAGCCAGAAACTATTCGACTTGGAAACCAGGTATGCGGCTATGGAAAGGGAAATACAGCTGAGGTACTACCTGCATGGCCATGAATTCACTCTAGTCATCGACCAATCACCTTTATAGTGGATGGCGCTGCACAAATAGTTAAACCACCATGTCACTTGATGTTTCTTGGACCTTCAGTCATTTAAATTCAAAGTCCTAGATCACCATGGTTCCCTCCGTGTCAATGACTATGTGCTTTCTCTGAGATATGGCCTCACGGTTTGGCCTACCTGACCGAATTGGTCTGGGCTGGGTGGGCCATGTCACACACATGTGCTTAGGAGACAACTTCAAGGCTCATATAAATGTAATTACACTCCCAACCAGGGGTTGGTGCTGTTGCCTAATGCTTTTTCTCATCCTCCATCTGCAGAAGCAGTCATTGACCGTTGTATCCTGAATAATGTCACGTCAAGTTCCCAGCAACCTGAACCCACTTCTTCCTGCCCTGGCTGATGATATGTAAACACAGGCACTTGTCATTTGAGGGGACATCCTCTAAAAGTGTGTATTTTTACAAGAAATTCACTTTCATTCTTTTAAAATCTGCTAAAGAGACAACTTGTACTGTGTTAATGAAATGCAGAAAAAATGTCTACATGTGTATTGTGTGTTCAGTTTGTACAAAATATTTCACTGCAGCAACCCTATTAGATGGAATAGCACGAGGATTATAAAGATGATTCAAAATCTGTCAAGGGTGCTTTTGACAATAAGTAAAACTTATTAAACAATTTTAAAAAATATTTTAAATGATAATGACAGGGAGAGTGTTCTCATCCAAATGTAATTCTTTTGTTAAATGTTTAAGTTCCGCTGTTTCTATAGAATTGTGCACAATGCTGTTCTTTGAAGTATTACATTTATTTGTTCATTTCAGTTCCTAATTCTCTAATGAGTTCATCAAGTCACAGATGTCTTCATTATGTTTGTTTGTCCAGAGACGCTCAGGGCCTTCAGTGGTCTCTCCTCACAGCTCCACGGTGGTCCAGCTGCTGGCTCTCTGCAGTTTGCTTCTTCTCCCTGTAACTGCTGTTTGTTTCTTTGTTTGTTTTTTATGGACAGTTTAACATTCTTTGAACATAACAGCGAGCAGCACATTAAATCAGTGGTTTAAAATGAGCTGAGGGTGTGCCCAGTGGTGGTCTGACACTCCATCCTGTCCTGCACCCAGTGCTGCTCAGAGCCAATTTACTGGCACTTTACAAGTGTTATTTAGACCAAAAGAAGCCATCATGAAGGTCTTGGTACATAACAGTGTTAGACATATAAACGAAAAACCTGTGTGTGTGTGTGTGTGTGTGTGTGTGTGTGTGGAGCAGTCCACTCCGCTCGCATCAACCACAGCCATGGGAGTTGGTGTGAAGATGTAGAAGCTTATACAAGTTTGACTTGCTCTTGGTAAGATGGCGCATGTCTGCAGTTTTAATGTTTTTCAGCACTTGCATGCCCCTCACTTGTCACTCAACCAAAGCAGACAAACTCAGCTTTGTGCTACATGCAAGTTGTACATTCACACAACGAGCTACCATACGTTTTCCTGAGACTGGTTCCAGTCTGTCCCGCTCAATTTGTGCCACAGCTGCACTCAACTACACGTCCATCTCAGATAAGACACGACCTGCCCGGCCCAGTTAGCTGACGCCTCTGTAACTTCACTAATATTATAAAACTGCTGGGGAGTCATTGGGTTGCTTTTTGTCCTGAAGACCACACACAGCTAGTATGAGTAATAAATTCATTTTTACCTAAATATTGCACCTAAACTCAAGTGTTACCCTTTCTAATTCTGGATGAACCACAGGCCACGATATTAATTAACAAATGGAGTCCTTTATCAAACTGTTCACACATGTTCAGTATACAAGTTTCTTCTATAGCCCGTGAGTGTGTTGCCATGCACCTCAATAATGCGGTTATTCACAGATCCTTGGTCTCTAAAATGCCATGTAAATGTCGGGTTATCAGAGGTAGATTTATCAGTGAACTAGCAAAATACCCGCGCTTCGCAGCGGAGAAGTAGTGTGTTAAAGAGGTTATGTAAACATATATATATATATACATAAACATATATACATATATATACATATCTACATATACACATATCTACATATACATATACAGTAATCCCTCGCTATATCGCGCTTCGCTTTTCGCGGCTTCACTCCATCGTGGATTTTATATGTAAGCATATTTAAATATATATCGCGGATTTTTTGCTGGTTCGCGGATTTCTGAGGACAATGGGTCTTTTAATTTCTGGTACATGCTTCCTCAGTTGGTTTGCCCAGTTGATTTTATACAAGGGACGCTATTGGCAGATGGCTGAGAAGCTACCCAACTTACTTTTCTCTCTCTCTTGCGCTGACTTTCTCTGATCCTGACGTAGGGGGATTGAGCAGGGGGGCTGTTCGCACACCTAGACGATACGGACGCTCGTCTAAAAATGCTGAAAGATTATCTTCACGTTGCTACCTTCTGTGCAGCTGCTTCCTGAACCGACATGCTGCACGGTGCTTCGCATACTTAAAAGCTCGAAGGGCACGTATTGATTTTTGATTGAAAAACAAACTCTGTCTCTCTCTCTCTCTCTCTTTCTCTGTTCCTGACAGAGGGGGTGTGAGCTGCCGCCTTCAACAGCTTTGTGCCGCGGTGCTTCGCATACTTAAAAGCCAAACAGCCCTATTGATTTGTTTGCTTTCCTATCTCTTTCTGACAGGCTTTGCTCCTGACGTGCACTCCTTTGAAGAGGAAGATATGTTTGCATTCTTTTAATTGTGAGACGGAACTGTCATCTCTGTCTTGTCATGGAGCACAGTTTAAACTTTTGAAAAAGAGACAAATGTTTGTTTGCAGTGTTTGAATAACGTTCCTGTCTCTCTACAACCTCCTGTGTTTCTGCGCAAATCTGTGACCCAAGGATGACAATATAAAAATAACCATATAAACATATGGTTTCTACTTCGCGGATTTTCTCATTTCGCGGGTGGCTCTGGAACGCAACCCCCGCGATGGAGGAGGGATTACTGTATATACATATACACATCCACATATACATATATATATATATACATATACAAATTTACATATCTACATATATATACATACATATAAATATAGTGTGACAGACGACCGGCTATGGACTCCGGTCGTCACCCCCAGGCCGCTAGGAGGAGCCCTCCGGACAGCATATTTGTGCCCCGAATTCCAGCAGGGCCTCATGGACTGTGTAGTGTTTTGACACAGCCCTGCTGGATACCTTGGAGGCCGCCAGGAGTCGCTGTAGGGGGGCTAGTGGGCTCTTGCATGCCCTATAACCCGGGAGTGCATCCCAGTCACGTGACTGGAAGAAGCGATGTGCTCCCGGGATGAAGAAAAAGGACTTTGCTCTGACCCGGAAGGAAAACGGACTTGTGGGTTTGGCTTGGAGCCACTTCCGGGTCAGGGGCTATAAAAGGACTCTGGGTAAGCCCAGACACTGAACTGAGCTGGGAGGTAGGGTGGCGACGTGTCTGGGAGAGGAGGAGTATTGTTTATAGAGAGAGTATTGTGTTTAATGAGTGTGGAGTGGAGGGTGCTTTGTGCACAGTGTAGTATTATAATAAAATATTATTATACTTTCACCTGGTCATCAGAGTGGTACCTGAGGGTTCGAGAGGTGGACAACGCGCTCAACTGCTACACTGGCGTAGTCGGCAGGAGACTCTGGCCGTCTGGAGGCAGAGGATCTGCATTTAAAAATAAATTCGTTGTGGCAGAGAACCCTGAGAAGGTCCCGCTTGAAACCGCGGAGGTGCAAACACCCCCCACTACAGAGAAGGAGGTGACGCTGATGAATCTCGCCTCGTACCTAGTCGAGATGGGGAAGAAGTCGGGGAAAAAGAAGGACAACACCGATTGGGTAAAGGACATGACCAACGACGAGTTGGCCTGGACTCGCCTGACTGGGTGTGCCGGCGACAGGGAGCTGGTAAAGGCTGAAGGGCGCAACAGCAGGAACGCAGACAGCCAGGGGCCGCGCCGAAAACCCTGAATAAAGTGGGGACACCGCTGACGAATCTGGAGGTATGTGCTGGGAATAAGCCCGAAGTTTCGGGCTGTTATTCTTCCTATTTTGCAGAAACCTACCTCCAGAGAGAGCACGGCGCGTTAGATGCCTGTCGCATCCCTCCCCAAGATGGCCGCGGTACACAGAAGGCAGGCCAGGCTAGGAGTCGACAATCTACCAGCCCATTCGAGGACAACAACCACGTGACCTCGCGCGATGGAGTCTGGGATAGAGAAGGTCAACAGCGGTCCTTCGGTGAGGTCGGTCTTCCCCTGACGGTCCAGAGCTCCCTGAAAGGGAAGGGGGCGGCGAGCGAAGCAGCGCTACCATCAAATGAAGGTAAAGAGGGACGGGACGTGACTGTAGTGTCTGCCGGCAAAAGTAAAAAGGCAGACCGCAGCCAGCCGCAGGAGGCTACCCGTTCCTCTAAAGACTCCATATCCCAGGAGCCCTTGCGCTCATCAGCAGAGCACGTGCCAGGAGTGGACGTGCTCATTGGTTCCCGGTCGGCAGGTGACGAAAATAAGGAAATGTATGTCCCTCCGGCCGAATTAACTGAATATATGGTACGGGATCTCGAAGAGGTACTCGAGCCCGTACTGCCTTTCTTACAGGGAATCGCGGACTTGAGAAAACGTCTGGAGGAACTGGGAGCCACGGTCGAAGCGCCGCTGAGGAGACTTCATGAATACCTTCGGCGGTTAGGCCGTGAAGCCCCTGCCTCGATTAATGCGGCGGTGCAGGTAGGTGCCCTCTGTACCGTATATAATAAGGGGACGCAGTGTGAATCGGCACCGCGTTTAATTAGTTGCGGTTGCCAAAGCGCTGTGTGCCCGACAATCGAATGTGGCACGATGACGGAGTGGTTGGGAAATTGTCCGTTAGAACCGGAGCAGCGGTATCAGACGCTGCTCTGGACTAATGCGGACGTTAAAAGCCCGACCCGCATGGAAAAGGGGTTGCCGTTGGTTAATGAAGGGGCGGGGGAAGCACCGATCGTCCCGGGGCAACTGAATAGTGCTGTTACCCGGAGCAATACGGTACTAATGACGCCGCCTCCGAGTTTATATAGGACAACGGGCGTGCAAACAGCAAAGAGGCTCTCTCTTTTCCATAGAGAGCCTCACGTTGTGCACAAGCCCCAGAGAAAGCAGGAGATCCCCACACAGAAATACGGGTCTCCTAACAGGGAAAAGAAACGGGCAAAGAGCAGCAAAGCGGCTGTTAACCCCTCCTTGGCAGAGGACAGGGTGGAGCTGACAGAATTCCCGAGGTGCTTCAGGTCTCGGGAAGAGAGGCCACCAGGAGGACGTCGGCGGTGCTACAACTGCCGGCAACCGGGCCATGTGTGGAGGAGTTGTCCCCGGAGGACAGGGGAGCGGTGGGATAGCAGATACACCGTTCCCCCAAGGTTCGCTGGGGGGTCTCGACAACAGAGCCACGGTCCGGATAAAGCGTTCTCCTGGAGGAAGACGTCCCTCGCGGGAATCAACGCTCCGCCCCACTGGTCGTCGCTAAGGGGGAGGGACTGTGACAGACGACCGGCTATGGACTCCGGTCGTCACCCCCAGGCCGCTAGGAGGAGCCCTCCGGACAGCATATTTGTGCCCCGAATTCCAGCAGGGCCTCATGGACTGTGTAGTGTTTTGACACAGCCCTGCTGGATACCTTGGGGGCCGCCAGGAGTCGCTGTAGGGGGGCTAGTGGGCTCTGGCATGCCCTATAATCCGGGAGTGCATCCCAGTCACGTGACTGGAAGAAGCGATGTGCTCCCGGGATGAAGAAAAAGGACTTTGCCCTGACCCGGAAGGAAAACGGACTTGTGGGTTTGGCTTGGAGCCACTTCCGGGTCAGGGGCTATAAAAGGACTCTGGGTAAGCCCAGACACTGAACTGAGCTGGGAGGTAGGGTGGCGACGTGTCTGGGAGAGGAGGAGTATTGTTTATAGAGAGAGTATTGTGTTTAATGAATGTGGAGTGGAGGGTGCTTTGTGCACAGTGTAGTATTATAATAAAATATTATTATACTTTCACCTGGTCATCAGAGTGGTACCTGAGGGTTCGAGAGGTGGACAACGCGCTCAACTGCTACAATAGACATACATATATACATACATACATACATACATACATTCACATATATATATATATATATCTATATATATATATATATATATATATATATATATATATATATATATATATATATATACTGTATATATACATATCTACTTATTGGCTCCTGTATTTAGGATATAGCGGGTTGGATAATGGACGGATGGACATTTGTATGCATAGCCCTATTTGCCCGTTTTCGTTTTTTTTCTTTCTTCAGTAATATTTCAGTAAACCCGGAGCTTGTCAGTTCAAATCCTGGTACTGACACCACTGTGTGACCCTGAGGAAGTCACTTCACCTGCCTGTGCTGCAAAAAACAAAAGTAATGTAACAAATTGTACCTGAGATGTTGCAAGTTGCTGGAATAAAGGCATAAGTCAAATAGATAAATATGTATTATACACATAGGAAGTATTAATTTATTTTCAGTCAAGTCATCTGCAGCAAACCTTTATAAATGAGGGTTTCTCCTTTTTAGTTTCTTCTTCATTGAGGTTTTCTCTTGGAGAGCTTTTTTCATTTCATTGAAAATTAAAGCAGCAGCTGCCAAAATATGTAGCTGTCTTATTAATTTTTCAACATTGTGTAAAATAACTTTATAAAGTAACATAAAAGGTTTAAATACTGGTTATCCTTTTACACTTAAATATTACTAAAGAGATACAAAAAAAGTATTACTGAAGAAAGAAAAAAAAACTAAAACAGCCAAATGGGGCTATGCATACAAACTTAAAAGGTTTAAATAAAACAGAAATATACACTTTTATTTTTACTTCCTTAACTTGTGGAGGGTGTATCCTGTAGCAAAGCCCTAACTTTTTTTGTGAAAGCCCGTTTCAGTCAATAAGTCTTAAAAAGAGGTGTAAAGATATTGACAATAAGCTACGCAAACCCACCAAGACACGCAATCGTTTAAATCAAGGCGCGAGTCGAAAAATACCATCCCATAATATTAGTTAACGATTAACACATTTCTATATGTATTGTAAGCATACAATACAACTGATGATATGTTGCGCTTATTTATCTGGTGTACTGACATTTTTGCGCGTTTAACGGCTGAAATCTAACGTGGTTTGTGCCCTTCAGAATGAAAAGAGTTTGCAATTACCTTTTTAATAAAAGGCGAGCTTTTAAGCCTGAGAAATCACCCCGTAAATGCACACGTTTAATTGCACATGTGTTAATATGTATGCTTACACAGTATTAAAAGACACTCAACAATTACACAGTATTAAAAGACAGTCAACAATTAACGTCATTTACCTTCGTTCCCGCGTTTGACTTGTGCTGTAAATCTCTTCCTCGTTTTCAGTTCACGTGATTACGTAGGAGGCGTAATACGTGATGACGCATTACGTGACTCCGCCTCCTCCATTAGAGCATATGGACAAAAAACAGGTTCCAGTTATGACCATTACGCGTAGAATTTCGAAATGAAACCTGCCTAACTTTTGTAAGTAAGCTGTAAGGAATGAGCCTGCCAAATTCCAGCCTTCTACCTACACGGGAAGTTGGAGAATTAGTGATGAGTGAGTCAGTCAAACAGGTTCCAGTTATGACCATTACGCGTAGAATTTCGAAATGAAACCTGCCTAACTTTTGTAAGTAAGCTGTAAGGAATGAGCCTGCCAAATTTCAGCCTTCTACCTATACGGGAAGTTGGAGAATTAGTGATGAGTCAGTCAGTCAGTCAGTCAGTCAGTCAGTCAGTCAGTGAGGGCTTTGCCTTTTATTAGTATAGATAACCTGGTTAAGTAACCCTGTAAACCGTTAAACGGGTAACACTTAAGGACTTTCTAGTCTGCACAAGTCCACTGCACTCTGTCAGCCTGCGAGTGTCTTTACTTCGCACACACGCATCCCTCCCAGTTATTAATAATAATAATAATAATAATAATAATAATAATAATAATAATAATATTATTATTATTATTATTATTACCCAGCAGTAGTGGGTGTAAGGAAGAGGAAAGTTTTCAGTTGAAATTTAAAGTTAGAGAAAGAGGAGCAATCTCTGAGAGACTGAGGAAGAGAGTTCCAGAGTTGAGGGGCCATAACACTGAAGGAGCTGCCTGCCCTCCCAGGGTGGAGAGTCTGGTGTGTGGGACAGTAAGGAGATTGCTGCTCAAGGACCTGAGAGAGCGACAAGGAGTGTAAGGAGCTGAGTGAGATAGAGGAGGAAAAAGGTTATGTAGGGCCTTGAAGGTGAGAAGACGAATCTTGAATTTAATCCTTGATGGCACCGGTAACCAGTGAAGCTGGGAGAGAACAGGGGGGATGTGAGCAAAACGCTTTGTGTGGCTGCCGAGTTCTCCATGCACTGTAGCCTCTGTGTAGATTTAGGGAGGCCGATGAAGAGGGAATTGCAGTAATCAATACGAGACTTTATGAAACAATGAACCAGAGTTTGAGCCTCATTAAAGTACAAGAATGGACAGAGTTGGGCAATGTGACAGAGATGATAGAATGAAATTTTGGAAAGAGGCCTAATGTGTAGCTCAAAGTTAAGTGAGGAACCAAATTAAACACCAAGATTTCTGACAACAGGAGCAGGTTTGACAAGTGGACCATCGACAGAAACAGAGAACTTGGATGCCTTAGAAAGTTGGGAGTTTGGGCTGACCAGTAACACTTCTGTTTTATTGGCATTAAGTTTGAGAAAGTTATTTTCCATCCATAGCTTAAGATCAGTGATGCAGTCAGTGAGTATGCTGAGAGGTGAAACTGTAGGGGAGTCTGTACTAAGATATGCAGGACTCAATCACACAGCCCAGGAGAACACATTCATAAAGTGTCCCTTTGTTTAAATATATTTAAGAAACAAAAGAAAATGATCACAGGCTTTTGTTTCTGGTGGCTGATGGCGTTGAACTCTTTTTAGCTCAGTTTGACTTTGGAGAGCTTTGAGAACTCCAGATTACTTACACATGATTGTTAATAACGCAGGTTCCTCACCTTATCCCAGTTACATGTGGCCTTGTAAACACACCTGCGCTTAGAGGACTTCTTACACACCACTTGTAAAACACACACCCCACTTTCCAGTTTCTTACACAATAAAGACCTTTCAAGCTTCATCAGTACACTTCAGACTTGAATGAAAGTTCACAATTAATGCCAGGAGGAGTAGCAAGAATGACATTATTGTAAGGAATTAGTATCATCTTCCACAATGTCTCCCTTCGTAAAGATTACATTAAAAATGTTCAGTTTAAGTAATGAGGTTCATTGAAATCGATGATGTAGTTGTAGAACTTCTGTCTCTGATGAAGCCTGAGGTACAAGTGCTGTTCGTCTAGTGGCTTTGAAATACTAATATAAAATGTATAAAGGGTCCAATCAACACAATAATTACTAAGAAAGGCAAGAATGCCCTTAAAAATACTTCACAGCGTGTCCTAAATGAAGATGTCAGCCATTCTGCTCATTCTTTTTGAAAGTAAGCCACATCATGTGAGCCTGCAGCCCCTTGTACTACGTTTGGTGTACAGGGGGCCATGTCTGTAAATATTGTGAGGGGATATCAGGTACAACATTGAGAACAAACCCCTTGATGGAATAACAACATGTCATGCAATTTTAGAGGACCACAGTCATTGAGTCAGATGAGCAACAACATGGCCAATATAACAAGAAGCCCATCACTCAGGATAGCATCTCTTCCAGCGGTCACAGTCATTTAAACAGCTGTGAATGCCTGCAGTTCATTCTTTTTAGGTTTAGCCCACCATGACAGCTGTGACTTATTCAGACCCCACACACTGGACTGTGTTTCCTCAAGGATACGGTGAAAGGCCTGTGGTGTTTTCACAAAGTCTTTAAAGTGAACTTGACGCAGCTGAGTTTACACACCCAGTCTTAATACACGACAGTATACTGATGAGCTACAATGATGTGCTCTCAACACACAAGCTGTCATCATATAAAGTTACATTTTGTCAAACAAAAGTGGGCCACCTGGGTCATGTCCTGTGTGGAAACATGAGAGCCAGGAGTGTATCACTGCCATTCAGAACACCTCAGTCAGTAACTCACCAATGGAGGTGTCACCGCCGATGGCATGGCCAGTACTCTAAGTGGACTCCACCTCACATTTTACACTGCTGACTGATCTGCTTCACACATGATTAATAATTTACGGTGTAAACACGCATGTCACTACCTGATTGGTACTCCACCTGGACTTACACCCCACAAGGGGTACATTAGTGACCATAATGAGAATATTATGGAAGATCTTGCTTGTTCTGCATGTATTCATTGTATCTTGTGCTGGATTAAGCTTGCTGTGCTCCTCACTATGCACCACAGATCGGGTAGTGACAGAGATGGCCCCCCAAGTGTATAGCGCTAGACACTTTCATCACAGATTCTGTAAGGATGCATACGTTAACTTCATGTACTTAAAAGCTCAACAAGCCATTTACCATTTCAAAGTACCAGCGCAAAACAAGACTGCCACCAAGTCTACAGCTCTGATCCCTTTGTGCTCACAGAGTTCCCATCTTTGGTTCATTGATTGGCTGTGCCAAACAGTGGTGGCATGGGACTGGCACATTCTATTGTTAAATGTTGTGCTCCAGGCAGCTGGCAACTCTTTTTTCTTTCCTGTCTATCAGTGCAGATGCTTTGCAAATACTATCTTATTATATAGAAAGGGTATAAAAAAACTGGCCAAGTAACTGGGCCGGTAAACTTATCATGCATCGTGGGAAAGTTCATGCTAGGAATTACTAAGGAGAAGATTGAGCAGCACATGGCAAGAACAGGACGTTTACTGAAAAATCAGTATTGGTTCAGTCGACGGTGGTCATGTCTTACTAATATGCTGGAATTCTTTGAGGAAGCAACAGAAAGATATGATCAGACCTGTTGAAATGATGTTACTTATTCAGTCTTCATAAAGCATTTGATAAGGTACCACATGAGACATCGGGTATCAAACTACAGGAAGTGGGAGTTCACAATGTGGTGTGTAGATGGCTGCTGATCTGTCTAAAACACAGGAAGAGTGTTATTGAACAAATGAACAAGCCTTCTCCTACCCGAGTAGGTTCTACGGTCGCGTCCTCCAGAGTCGTCAGTCTCATGCAGATATCAACGGGCCCCTCCTAACGTTTGGTGGGTGCAGTCCTACTGAAGAGAATAAAAGATTTATAGGGTTAGGTTTAGTGTTCAGCTCACTAGGATGTGATACCTTTGGGACTGGGGTAATACAAGATGTTTTCCAAAGCCTCGGGACTCTCCTCTGTTCCAGGCTCAGGTTGAAGATGCGCTGTAGAGGACAGGCCTTCAGCAGTCGTGGCGATACTCCATCTGGACCCGCTACTTTTCTGGCATGAAGTTTCCTCAGCTCTCTGCTCACCTACACTGTTGTAATTATGGGTGGGGATGTCTTTCCTATGCTGGTATCAGCAGAAGGATGGGTGGAGGGTGCAGTACTCCGAGGTGAGAGTGAGAGTGGGTTAGGGTGGTCAAACCTGTTAAAGAAGATGTTCATTTGGTTTGCTCTCTTCACGTCTCTCTCGATGGTGGTACCCCGCTTTGAGCTGCAGCCAGTGATGATCTTCATCCCATCCCACACTTCCTTCATGCTGCAGAAGTGTGACACCCACTGCACGCCCAACCTACTTGGAAAGGGGTCTCTCTTTGAACTGCCTTTCCCAAGGTTTCTTCCATTTTTTCCCTACTAGGTTTTTTTGGGAGTTTTTTCCTTGTCTTCTTAGAGAGTCAAGGCTGGGGCGCTGTCAAGAGGCAGGGCCTGTTAAAGCCCATTGCGGCACTTCCTGTGTGATTTTGGGCTATACAAAAATAAACTGTATTGTATTGTATTGTATGCTGTTATTCTGCAACTTCTGCTCCAGCTTTCTCCTGTACTGCTCCTTCGCCGCCCTGAGTTGGACTTGGAGTTCCTTCTGCACGCGCTTGAGCTCATGCTGATCACCGCTTTTAAAGGCCCTTTTCTTCTGGTTCAAAAGGCCCTTAATGTCACTTGTAATCCATGGCTTGTTGTTAGCATAGCAGCGTACTGTTCTTACTGGAACTACAATGTCCATACAGAAGTTGATGTAGTCAGTAGTGCAGTCAACAGTGCAGTCAATGAATAAGTTATAACAACCAAAATTTTATGTTTGTGATCAGTATTATTTTTGTACTCCACCAGTGGCACCCCATTCTGCAGAGGATCGAACTTCTCCAACTCCACCGTCCGACTCGGAGCTCCAACCCCCATAGTCACATCAGGGCATCCCCCCACCTCTCTAGGGTTATTATTTAATAGGGTTAGGTGGCTCCCTGACTCCCCTAGGGTTGGAATTCTAACCCCAGATACCCCCCTCTCAGAACTTTTAGGGTTAGGGTCGGGTGAGGATAGATAGATAGATAGATAGATAGATAGATAGATAGATAGATAGATAGATAGATAGATAGATAGATAGATAGATACTTTATTAATCCCAAGGGGGAATTCACAAAGGATGGCCCCTCCCAAAGTCCCCTGAGGGTTATGGTTTTGACCTCAGGGCTTCTCACCCCTAAATTGCTAAGATTAGGGATGGGTGGGGTCAGCCCATCATTCCAAACCCCCAGGGTCAAGGTATTAACCTCAGGGTCCCCGACCCCCGAGTTGTTAAGGTTAGGGTTGGGTGGGGACAGTCGATCATTTGATGGCCCCAGGGTTAGGGTTTTAACTTCAGGGCTCCCCCCACTTGTGATGTTAAGATCAGGATAGGGTTAGGGTAAGGGCAGGGAAAAACAGAGTTCCCGTAAGTTCCGCTCCGTTCACACCGCTGTAACAGTGAGCTGGGTGTGTTCAGTCTTATGGGTGCTCAGAATGCACGGGCCATCAATATTAATTTGTTCTGGGCTGACACCAAGACCTCTCCTTGTTTTATTAAGACTGAGTATTGTTTTTTTGTGAGGGACCCTATCCAAGTTATCTCTATAGTTTAGTTTTTCTGAGGACTGTGCTTATTATGTTCTGTATTGTATATCTAGGGTTTCTAACCTGACTTGGGTGGATACCTCTTTGATATTTGTCTGTTTAGAGTGGTTAGTGGCGTTAGGTTCAGAGTTTTTAATCCGGGTAGTTTGTCTTTTTAATATTACATTCTGCATTCCTAAAGTTTGAACTTGACCTATTTTAGGCGAACGTCTTTTTTGATGCTGATTTAAGATTAGGCGTTAGGGTTGCAGTTGCTGCCCAGGTTAGTGAGGTTAAGTTCAGAATTTTTCGGTAGTGGTTGGTTGTCTTTTAATAGTATATTTCATATTTCTAACATTTGAACTTGACCTCTTTCAGGTGGATGTATTTTTTTTATCTTAATTTAAGCTTAGGCAATAGGGTAAAAGTTGCTGCCTTATTTAGTGATGTTAAGAGTTTTTTTAGTCAGGATAGGTTATCTTTTAATATTAGAGTTTGCTTTCCTAAAGTTTGAACTTGACCTATTTTATTTATTTTTGGGTTAGACTCGGTATGGCTGGGTGCACTTCTGGCCGAGGAGCCCTGGATGAGTGAACCACAGTTTGAATCCTAATTGTCTTTACCCTTTTGTGGCCGAGTAAGGCTTGTACTGAGCTGTGGTTCCAAAGGATCCTCTGCCTTGTCTGGCCTGAGGTTCATCCACAGTCAATTTCCCTTTGTGGGCCTTTCCTCTGCCTGTCCTTTTTTTGTTTGTGGGTAGCTTAAGAGCGTTCAAGGCTGACGCCGACCGTGGCCCAAATTGGTGACCGACCTTGTTGGGCTTTTCTATCCCCAGTTGTCTCTTTCCTATTGTCTGCCCTGTTCTCTCCTGGTCAGGGAGTGCTACCAGGTCTAGCTGGTTTGTAAGGGAGTCTTGCCTTGTAAGGCCTAGCTTAATCCCCCAGTCAGTTTCCAGTTTCCTTTTGCTCTCCCTAACCTTGGATCCTACACACTGTACCCATCTACATCAGGGGCGGCTATGGGCTTTTAAGTTTTTATTTTCTATTCAGGTTGTTTTTAAGCACTAATTATATTCCTCGGGGAATAGTTATTGATTTATTCACTGAACCTTAGGAGATTATCTATCAGTTTAGATTTTTCAAAAAATAGCTACGTAACACACTTGTCTGTAGTTTAACTACTTATTTGAGGATTTTTATCTGTAACTAACATAGTCTTTCTAAAGGGCTAGCTATAGATTGTTAACTTAAGTATTCACGGAATAGTTATAAGATATACTACGTTTTTGGGTTTTAAGTGGTTTATTTATTTATATACAGGTTTTACCTTCAGTAGCGACAATATTTAACACGCTAGCTATATAATGCTACAGTAAACACCCTGGGTTAGGGTTAGGTCTTTTTTGTTAAAGGTAATTAAAAAAAAACTTTTTAAGGACCGAAGTCCACCTTACTCCCCCACTACTATAGCAGGGGAATTGCACTCTCCACCCTACGTTAGGAAACACCTTTTTTTTAAAATAAATTATTCATAAATTATATATTCATTAAGTAAAAGGTTATTTTCAAACCTTAAGTTTTGTCGAATAAACTCTTTCAATCTCAGGAACAGACGTCTGCCCTCTAGAAGTTTCTCAGTCGTGTGACCGACTTCGTCTCATCATATTTGCTGCAGACGCCATCTTGGACTGGTAATGTATCTTTCCTCATTATTAAGTTCTCTTCTCCCTTGAATTGCAGATGCCATCTTAGGTAAGTATTTCTTATCAGTTGTTTTTTCGTGGCCATTACAATCAATCTAAACTTTATTTACACAGATATTAAACACTCATAAACATTATATTATCAAAAAAACTTAAAAATAGTTAGTTATTCATGATGTCCTTCTTTTAAGAATCCTGTCGATTATGAAAAGAATATAATTAGGCTTCCGATATAAGTAACAAATTACTCTATATAACCGTTTGCACCAATAGACTACTTTCCCATAGACTTTAATGTTTTCATTATTAAAAAATAAAATTTTATTTTTTTGAAAAAAAAATATATGCATTATTTCCTATTTCTTATCCTAAATTCCTTATTTTCAGTAAGAATATTCAAATCTCAAAGTAAAATACTTTAAAAAGCTATTAAAGAAAAAGGTGCACTGTCTCTTTAAATGAAAGTTACAAACTTCATAAAGGCTCTGCATAAAAACTAAAACTTGAAAATAAAAAATCTTTTTTGTATAAGTTTTTGTATATAGTTTTTATAAAGCATAGGGGCTTCAAGATTAGATATTTCAAAAATAATGAAAAGCTACCAAATTGGTTCCCATTCATTCCTATGGACAGGTCATCTTTATAGGGTTATTCTTTGGAATCGTTTATTCATAGTAGGGTTAAAAACAAGTAGGGTTACTCATATTTCATTTAGGGTTATAGTCATGTAGGGTTCTATTGATTAAGGTTATCTACTTAGAATCCTAAATTAGCGTTCATTTTATTAGTCTTTGGATTATAGGGTTCTGATTAAGATTAGGCATGGATTCTACTGTATTTTAAGTTTAGAGTTTGTGTGAGGGGTACCAAGTTCAATTTTTCATATTCTTTTTGTATACCTTATAAAGTGTTATTTTAACCTTAGATATATGTTTAATAATCAAGTGAATACATATGGTCTCTTTAAGATTAGGTATGTCCTTTATTATCTAATTTTAACCTTAGGCATATATATTACTGATTTCTATCAATTTTAGGTATGTACTCATCTATTTTCTTTTTTTGGATTACATATCTATCTATCTATCTATCTATATCTCTCTATCTATATCTATATCTATATCTATATATATATATATGGAAGAGAAGGTCTGTGATACGGTTTGCATATTTGCAGTTGGAGATCCACAAAGGGAGAAAAAACGAATCACGTATCATAAAATAGTTTTATTCCTGAGCTTTCAACCCCTGTCAGGGGTCTTCATCAGAGGATAATGCTTAGACTTACAAGAATCAAAGGCAAGACCCATACACATAAACACACCCATATTCACTCATACACACATTTTTGTATACTTGTGTATATGGCCCTCTTCTTTAAGATCAGGTATATTCTACTACTCTATTCAGGATTAGAAATGTAGTTCAGTAACACTCTTGAAATGAAATCCAATTCATCATCTTTTTTTCAGATCAGGTTTATGTTCCTCTGATGACATAAAAGAATAGAGGGATAGTTTGCAGTTGTCGACCATCCCCTCTATATTTTTTGTTCTCCTTGACATATGCCTGTATAACCCGACATCGACCTTTTAAAATACTTAGGCCCTGGTCAGGCAATCACAAGCATTGATTATTATTCCACAAAGAGAATTAATTACTTTAAGATCCCCCCTCTACTGTAATTGCTGATATAGTAATATTGAACCCTTTTGGATGCAATGTCCCTAACATGTCTATCCACTTTTTCTCATGAAATTTCCTCTCTTTCTGGGACCACTTAGGATTACATTCTAGTATTGCCACTTTTAAACATTTTGTCCCCACCTCATGAAAATGAGGAGTTATGGGAGTTTTTAATAAGTTAGATCTCATATTGGTTCAATGTTGATCAATTCTAAGCCTCAGTGTGTTTTTGGTTTCCCCTACATATAATTTATAACAATGAGAGCAGGCTAAATAATACACACAGTTTTCTGTTTCAAAAATATTATGTTGAGCCCTAGGCCTTAGTTGTCTATGTTTTTTATTTCTAATCACTCTACCTGAATGACAAATGTTCTCTGTTCCTTTATCTTTAATTTTAACTTTCATTATATATTGTTTAGATAGATAGATAGATAGATAGATAGATAGATAGATAGATAGATAGATAGATAGATAGATAGATAGATAGATAGATAGATAGATAGATAGATAGTTTATGTGTACCTACTTTACTTTTCACAAAATAGTATTTTAAGTTCTTATTCCTCTTATAAGCTGAAACTATCTTGTAATCCTTAAAAATATTTTTCTTCTGTTATAAATCTTGAAAGTTAGTTTTAACAATTCTATTTGTTGTCACATTCTGTCTATTGTATGTGCAAACCATAGGAATGAGTTTATTTTGCTGACTGAGTGTCTCTCTTCTTTCAAGACCCATTGTTGCTGTCTCCTCTGTTCTTGTTTCTATTTGTCGATCCTGTGGAGTGTTGTAATAATCTCTTAAACTAACCATCAGAAAGGTTCTCATATAACCTCTTTCCCTTAAGGCTTTAAATAATATTTTAGTAGATTCTTCAGAATCTTCAGCGGTTGAATTTATTCTTTTAAATCTCAATAACTGAGATTTAACAATTCCCTTATGAGAGTGAGATGGGTGAAAACTAAGTTTATGTAAGAGTGCATGTGTATCTGTGTCTTTAAAATACACTTTAGTCTTAAGTCTGTCATTTGCTTTATATACCACTTTATCTAAGAAATTTACCTTAGAGTTACTAATATTTGCTTTTAGTTTAACATTTTCCCAATGAGTATTCATAATTCTCAAATATCCTTTAAATTTATGAAGGCCATGTTCTCAGATCCCAAATATGTCATGCAGGAATCGCAAATATAATCTTGGTCTATATTCTAGTTTCTGTTCTATTTCTGATTCCCATTTATCTAAATAAAGGTTTGTATAGGCCGGAGAAAACTTTTTGACCATTGCTGTTCCCTTTATTTGTAGGAAGTATTGGCGGTCAAATTCAAAATCATTCCTTTTAAGAGATAAAAGCTAATAATGACATAATATATTTATCAGGCCTGCTAGGATCTCTATAATATTCTAACCATTCTGTGTCACTTTCAAACCATGTTGAATATCAATATTTATATATAGATTGTTTACATCCATAGTAAACAATAGGGTCCCTTCTGTTATATCTATGTTTCTGAGTTTTGCTATAAAATCATAAGTATCTTTTACATAAGCTGGATGAGTCTGAGAGATGGGATTGAGGAAAGAATCTATACGTATAACTTGCAATTTTATAGGTTTCAGTCCAACAGTCCGAGACTATTGATACTAAAAACAGAATTGTGCTGTTTAAAGTTTTGACCTTCTAACTCCTACTTGTCTACAAAAGGTGTCTGTCTGCTCTTCAGACTGCAGAGAAAATCCCCTCAGTGTGAAACGGCCCCCTGTCTGTGGCAGCACATCCTCCTTCTATGTGTAGATGAGCTTCTCCATGGACAGCATGCTTACAGTTAAAGCATACAGTAATAATAACATAAAAATAAAACTGTCTATAATCCTCTAAACAATTGAAAAAATGTGATATAAAACATAATAAAATCACATTACACTGAGTCATATTAAATCTTTTTTATGTTTTGTTCTCTCCTTGTTGCAACAACACTACAAAGACAAACTCCTCACCACATTAGGGCACTCAGGAGACATAAAGAGAATTCTGGGAAGGGAGACACTTCAACAACTTCATCAGTGGAGCGGATTGTGTAACCTGCAGCTCGTCAGCCTGTGGTTAGGGGATAAGAAGAGACGTCAAGGGAATAAATAAAATAAAACTGAGTGCAAACTGGAGAAACCTGAGACGAGAACTGACACCAGAGAGCAAAGTCAAGGAATTTAACACAAAATGACTTCAGCTGTGTGTGTTTATATAATGGCATTTCACATGAACAGACATCACAATCAGGAAATACGATGAGCTGAATCAAATGTAGGGTCTGAGTGGACAGTCACAGCATTGTTTGGGATTAGTGACACGACTTGACACAAAGAACTTTCACATGTTTGAAATCAACATGCTGAGGTTTATCTAAACACACGGATATCAAGTATCAGGTCTTTGTTAATGATCACTTAAAGACACTTGTGTTCAAATCCTCACTAAAGTATTGATTTTAAAGATATCAATAAAATCAATATGCATGATTAAGCACACAACTCTGTATTGTGTCATTATATTTTTAAATGTCTTACCAAGATAACTGAGCACTTTCTGTGTAGGAAGCAGCAGGATCCATTGTGCTCTACAACAACCCTGCAGCCATTTGAAAAAGGAAAGAGAAAGAAAGTCTGAACAATTTGTGTTGTGTCCATCAACAGGACTTGAGCATAAAATGACATTGGAGACAAAAGGAAAGTTGATGTGCTTCCCACTGAAGAGTATTTATAGTCTTAACCAATACCATTGTTTGCTCGAGTTCATGAACTGCATGAAAATAGTCCTCAGGATTTCTATATCCCCTGAACGGCCATGTTACAGGGAGGTTACAATCCCTGCATTATTTTCCATGGTGCATTAGAGTTCTCTCTGTGTCAAGCAACACTCAGTTAACACACAGAGCGCTAACCCTAACCCTCTCTAATGACAATGTTCACACAATCATGTCCCTTATTTTTGTATTTGAAGATGTACTTCACACTGTTCACTGTAGCACAGATCTCTACATTGATATGGCAGTTGAACTTGCGACTCAGATTCAGGTTGTAATTTACTAACCACTCATTCCTCGCTGTCCTTCCACTAATCTCAACTCTTCATCACTGCCTAATTTTCAGTTATCAATCCTCTTTGGCAGATGTTTATTCCTATTATCCCTTTAGTAAATTATTTTAGCATTGACCCTCAACCATACATGGAGCTGATGAATTCAGTTGACCACATGACCTGTGCATCATATTTTTAACTGTGCTCTCATGGAGGTGGGGGTCTTGTGCAGGGTCTGGCAGCTCTGCGCTTACCAGCCTATTGATAACATCGATATCTTGTGGTTATGTTTACTCCTGAGAAGCAGAAGGCTGTGTGCGTGAAGCAGAGCTCTCTTCTCAAACTCAATAATGTGGACTCTTGTCACAATCACTCCTACCATCTGCTTCTGCATGATATCATCCTTAAACTCTTAGCTTTAGATGAAACACTCCTACAATGATATTGGGCCTTGTCTCTGGCCTCTGGCCTGGCCCTAGATTTTTTGTAAACTTCTGCCACTGCAGACTACTTATCATTGCAGGTAAAATGTCAGGTGGCCCATATCTACACACTATTGAAATCGCATCCTGATAGTTTTAGTGTACCTTGGACCTCCTAGTAATGTTGAAATAAGTATATAAGCCCTCCCTGGAGCTAATGTGTGTAAATGTGAAGTTGTATTTAGGTGACCCATCTACCCTTTTGTACATTTTGATCCTCAATCATGTTTAGGTTTGGCAACAGAGATCATTCGATTTCCTTCATCCTCACATAAAAATCAGTTCATTATTGGTTCAGCCTCTCTGCACCCAAAACCTGGTTGAAGGTATCGTCGCTTATTCCCAGCCATTAACAGTAATACAGTAGTTGTGTTACCTTGACCCTCAGATTTGCCACACTTGTTCTTCTTTGTCCTCCACTTAGGGCTCTCGGAGGTTCCAACCTAATATTTGGTCTCCAATTCTGATACCTGTGTGGAAATAGCAGTGAATATACCTTTGCATCCAAGTTTGGATCAAGAAAACTAATCATTTGGCAGTTCCTATTTGCATTCTCTACATCTGCTCAGGACGTCCTGCTCCAAAGGTGGTTCTCCTTCTAGGTGGTCAAACACGATAGGTACTTCATTTGTCCTTACAGAATTATGTCTCTGTGGATTCCAATCCGGTGCAATCTCCACTACAACAGTGTTTGGTCGAGCACCTGCTGCTCTCTGCATTCCTGTTCGATTTTAAACATCATTTTACACGCTGGAGTGAAAGGATTAATTTTACTCATTCATCACCTTAACTGATTCATCAGTGCAGGACGGCACCTTGAATTTTCCACACAATGGATTCTCCTGTTGGTGACCTTGTCCAGATTGAGGATATACAGTTGAGCCTATTGCCTCTACTCATCATTTTTTGTGCATAATACACCTGCCTGATGGTAACAGTCATCATTTATCTGAAATCAATAGGGTCTTCTATGAGGAGGAAGGATAATATTCACAGAAAAAACAATTAGGATACCTGATGTTTTTAAATGAAATTCACAGAATCGGTATCATGATCTGTCTGGAACTGGAACACGGAGGTAAGACAAGTCTCCCTTCATTACAACACCTACTGTATATCCATTTGCTGGTCTGCTCCCCCTCTATAAATCTTTAACCACAATATTGAGTTCAGATATAAACCCTTGACACATATTTTTAGGAAGTAACTGCGCACTGGAGAGATTCTGAAGGACTGGAAAATGGCAAATATTATCCCTTTATATAAAATGGGTGACAGGTCAGATCCAATACCAGTAAGCTTAATGTGCATCACAGGAAAATTAATGGAAGGAATTATTAAGGAATTATTAAGGACTAGTCATTTAGCTCGTTACAATAACGGGCGCTAGAACAAGTAGTACATAAACATTAGTAGGAATAGTCTATAAATGGCAAGGGACTTTGACCTCATTCTTTTTGTTGGTCGTATTTTTCTTTCTTTCAGCCTTTCTTTTGTTGATGTTTACTTGCTGAGCTGACCGTTCTTCGTGGGCTGCCGCCGTGTATTGTGTGTCTTTAATTTTCTGTGACAGTAATACTGTCTTGTACGGCTCTATTCAATAAGGGTGCGCACAAAAAGGCGAGCTTCAAAAGGGCGACCTCAATTGAGCGCAGCGAATAAAGGCGTTCGTAGATAATTTAGTTCAAATGGCTCTGGAATATGTGAAGAGCAACAAAGGTGCAGATCTTTATTTACGCGTGCCTTTATTCGCTGCGCCCAATTGAGGTCGCACTTTTGAGGCTCGCCTTTTTGTGCGAGCCCTTATTGAAGGATACCGTCTTGTACGTCCACTGGCTTGTACGTCCGCTGGCTTGTACGTTTGTAATATACCTTTAATTTTCTCTAGCGGTAATACAGGTGTGCGCATCAGTAATATGCCTTTAATTTCCTCTGACAGTAATACTGGCTTGTATGTGGCTGTAATATGAGTCACTGTATTGAGTACCTTTAATTTCCTCTCACAGTAATATTGGTTTGTATTTCCGTAAAACGCCTCTAACTTTCTCTGACAGAAATATCGTGCATCGCACCGTGCCCCGCGCATGCGCACTTCATCAGAAGACACCCACACATGGACACCTGGACGCACATAGGGATTTTATATATATAGATAAGATTGAGCAACACCTGGCAAGAACAGTCAGTATGGGGTCAGAAGAGGGAGGTCATTTTTGACTAACATGCTGGAATTCTATGAAGAGGCAACAAAAGGAAACGTCCAAAGTGGAGCAGATGATATTATTTATCTGGACTTTCAGAAAGCATTTGATAAGGTGCCACATGAGAGGTTGGGCATCAAACTAAAAGAAGTGGCAGTTCAGGGTGATGTTTGTAGATGGGTGCAGAATTGGCTCAGATACAGGAAGCAGAGGGTGATGGTGCAAGGAACCTCATCAGAACTGGCTGATGTTAATAGTGGTGTTACACAGGGGTCAGTGCTAGGGCCACTGCTATTTTTAATATATTTAAATGATTTAGATAGGAATATAAGTAACAAGCTGGTTAAGTTTGCTGATGATACCAAGACAGGTAGATTAGCAGATAATTTGGAATCCGTTATATCATTACAGAAGGACTTGGGCAGATTTTTGGCAGGTGAAATTTAATGTCAGTAAATGTAAAGAATTACACATAGGAAGTAAAAATGTTAGGTTTGAATACACAATGGACGGTCAGAAAATAGAGAGTACACCTTATGAGAAGAATTTAGGAGTCATAGTGGACTCTAAGCTACGTGTTCAGAAGCCATTAAGAAGGTAAACAGAATGTCAGGTTATATAGCGCCTTGATGTGTGGAGTACAAGTCCCAGGAGGTTCTGCTCAAGCTTTATAACACACTGGTGAGGCCTCGTCTGGAATCCTGGGTGCAGTTTTGCTCTCCAGGCTACGAAAAGGACATAGCAGCACTAGAAAAGGTCCAGAGAAGAGCGACTAGGCTGATTGAGGGCTACAGGGGATGAGTTATGAGGAAAGATTAAAAGAGCTGAGCCTTTACAGTTTAAACAAAAGAAGATTAAGAGGTGACATGATTGAAGTGTTTAAAATTATGAACGGAATTAGACTTTAGGGACTTTCGTTTTTTTTGGAAGAAATAACTGGATAGGACTGGTGAGCTTTGTTGGGCTGAATGGCCTGTTCTCGTCTAGAGGGTTCTAATTTGCACTGACTGCCCAAACTACACTATAGTGGTCCCCTACAATCCCTACTACATAATTTAAGCCAATCTCGTGAGTTGCAGTAAGATTTGGGGCTCCCCTGTCACTATACCTTCACACCCTCTGACTCTGAACATCACACTGTAGTCTGGCTCTGGCTGTTGTTGGTGTCTCCTGGGCCCGCACCGCTGTAATGGCCGTGGAATTCTTATGATTTCACTCTCCATGTTCATCTGGGGTTTCTGCTGCCTGAGTATTATGTGTTCACAGACATCCTTAATAATGTGCACATTCATATCCTCAGGAAATTCATCATCCCTGGTTTGGTGCATCACATCTTGATTTCTTTTGCCCCAGACTTCCTTAGCTTTTTGTTTTTCGTGCTGTCTCAGCATACATTTATGTATTTGATCCTTTTCCCTAATGGAAACTTATTGCTTTTGAGAAACAGCTGCCTCTTCATATTTGGTGTTAACATTTGAAGTGCACCATCTATCGGAATGTGTTTTTGTAATTCAGGTAGCAAGAAGGTCCACTGCATTTAACATTTCAACAGATGACACATCATAAACATTAACATTACTTTTATAAATCCCATATCAAATGTCTTATAACAGAGATAGAGCAACCTGACAGACACAGAGAAACACAGAAACACAGACAGACACTTCATATGTCTCTGTTATAAGCCATTTAGTACAACCATCTGTTGGAATGACAAATGTGATGAATTGTATTACTACAAATGCTTGTGAAGCACCATATGTTGGAATGACAGAAACATGGCAACCGGACAGACACACAGATACACAGACTCTTGTCCTTTTATTATGGTAGATACGCTGATTTCTGTCCATCTGGCAGTTACTCTCTGTTGGTTGTATTCTGTGTTAACGTTTGCAGTGCTGTGTGTCGTCGCAATGTTTGTTATACGCCATCTATTGGAATGACAAATACAAAGCATTTTAACACTAAAAATGTTTATGAAGTGCCATCTGTTGGAAAGGCAGAGAAAAAGCAACTGGAAGAACAGAACACACAGAAACTTTTATTATGGTGGATATAATGAGCTGGCCTGCTGTTTTGTGGACAGGAAACATTTCATATGGACCAGTAATGATCTGTGGACAAACAATTGGGAAATCTGCTGTACACATCAAGGCACTATATATCCTGATATTCTCTTTACTGCCTCTAATGACTTCTGAATAAGTCCATTATAACACTTAAGTCTGTCTCCTAAGCAACCATTGTGTATTCAGACCTAGCATTTTAAATCTTTTGTTGACATGTGAGTGTCTGATGATGGGTGGGCTCTCTGTGCAAAGGTGCTTTACAACATGAAGCCTGATGACCTGCTGTCCCCCAAAATGCATTGCACTATGTGGACTAGTGGCATAAATATGTGACAAGTGACACTACAAGAGGCTTTAGTGACACAAGGAGAGACGAGTGGCCTCATGTGAAGTTTGTATTAACAGACCACCAGTGTGTCACGTATGAACTCTTGTGTGGTGAGGACCACTTCACTGTCTGTGTCGATGAGGAGGGAATGACAACAACACGACACACAAACTCCTGTAAAGTCGTACGTCTGCCATCACTGAGCAGCTGCTGCTAATTTAATCAAAACTGAACTCGTGTGATGGAAATGGCAGTCCTCTCGTATTTTGTATTTTATGGTTTCTGTTACTCTAATACACTATGAATTTAATGCAACTGTAACATTAATATAAAATATTGAATCTAAGCATTAAAATATAATAGAAGATTGTTCTGGAGAGATTGTGACATCATTTCTATCTTTATTAAGAACTTTAATTATCCTTATAGTGATAACGGCTAACATGCAGTGCGGTGCTCCTCGGTGCTTCAAAACTGACAGACGCAGTTGTTTAGTTTTGTTTGATATAAAGTTACAAATCAGTTAAACAGCAAATGTCTTCAAAATAAAAAAGCACATCAGTTAGCGCTGCTGCATTGGAATTCTGAGAGTTTACCTGCCGCTGACACAGAGAAATGCATGTTGTGTGTTTGATGATTTAAGAAAAGAAAGACGTCCAGTAAATCAGACAAAGACAATCAGCACAACGTCAGACTGACAGAGAGCAACTGGGGGAATACTGTTAGGAATTTAATGTGAGGGTCTGGAAAAGACAAAAACACACAGCTGTTACTGTACACTGTATGTGTGTGTGTGTGTGTGAGAGTGAGACACACAAACAGATCTGATGTCATTCAAGTGGTTACTGGAATATAAAATAAAATAAAAGCACACTTGTTTCATCATACTTTCTGTGAAAGTGTTTATTTATATGTTTAAATGTTTTCAAGTATATATAAGTATTAAAAAATGTGTACTGTTAAACTCGAGACAGGCAAAGCAAAAACAGCCTATAAAAACTATACTAGAGAATTGATGTATTGAACACTGGTCACTGTGAGGAGAAGAACAGACACCATGAAAGACGCACGGTAGGTGACAGAGGGCCAGGCCTGCTGTACGGAACACAACCACAGTCCAAAGTGGTCTCTGCTGTTGTTGACTACACACATCGTGTCATGTGGCATCTGCTGCCTTGGTTTGTTCAGTAAAACGAAGACTGGCACTGCCAGGCGGGTTAATTAGTTAGAAAGAAACATGAGTGGAAGCACTGCTCTTTCGTGTATTTTCAAAGATGCAGATTCCAAGTGGTGCTTCTTGGTCTTTTCACTATACTATTTGATCTTTCAGCAGCAATATGGACTATCGTCTTTCTTTTGTGTGTTCTTAGGTGGTTAAGCTCGTCTATTCTTGAATTATCAGAGGATCTGTGCAACTGAGCACAAATTGGACTTAAGCAAAAAGTCAAACGTTGTTGGCATTTCTTATTTGTTAATAAAAACTGAAGAAACCATATTGCAGTTTTCTCCAAATACTGTTCTCCTGCACTGGATTCTTTGTTTCTAAACTCTGCGCACTTTTCCTCATGTAACACCACGTGACTTCTAGACATCGAGTAAGTCATATTTGCCAATCGCAAAACACAAGACATCAGACAGACCAGCTTCTCTCCCATTTCTGAGGTTCAAAACATGCCTGATCCTTATTCCTTACTGGTGCATTCTATGCATTGTACTTCCAGATGAGCATTGATTGGTTGCCAGCTCTTATGAACGCAGAGCCCCCCTATACGACTAAACAAACAGTGAAACCAGTTTGCTTTTATCATAGCTAGTCACAGACTAGTTGCCTCGAGTCATTGAGGTTGTCACATTAGGCGATCAGCTTCACAGGAGTGTGCCGAGTACGAGTGAAAATCACTAGAGAAGTTGCCTAATGTGACATAGCCGTAGTGACACTTTTGAAGAGTAATCATGCGAGTTCCCTGAATATCATCACATGAGATCTGAACTGAGCAGGTTAACTGGCCACCTCGTTTTTATGGCAGTGCAGAGGCTTCCTTTGTGATGTTCAGTGTTAGAGTGCTAAATCATTGTGGACACCAACAAGTGGGATGTTTGTGAATAGGCAAGGGGTGTAGAAATGTGGAAAGATCTCATTAATGACATTTTAAAATAAGCACTGAGACAGCCAGATGTCCATAACACACGCTTTTATTCTAGTTCTGTACAACACTCAGCCACAATGAACTCATGAGGCTCAGTCATTTTTTATTTCACTTTTCCTTTACTTCACTGCCGCCTCCACTCCTCTCTTGCAAGCTCCGTCCTCTTCGGCCCTCGAGTGGAGTGAGACGGCCTCTTTTATACTGCACCCAGATGTGGCGGAAGTGCTGCATGCCAAGGCTCCAAGCTGCACATGGTTCCCCCTGGTGGCCCATATGCAACCCAGGGTGGCTGTCCTTTCACGTCCCAGGGAATGGCTTACCCATTTCTCAGTCCCCTACAGTTTCCAGCTTCCCAACAGGGCACGATCCCCGGCCATCCATCACTATATATATATTGCTGTATCCTGGCATTGTCCTGCTGCAGGGTCATGGAGGTGTGAGTAGAGGGCATGTGAAAGGCTGCCTTGTTCTAAGAGAAGTACAAGTAGCCTGTGGGTCACTGTCCTGTCCTGACATGGCCTTTGTGTCTGCTGGCACATACAGCAGTAGTATGGGTGGCAGATCTCAAATAGTTTTCCAGGTGGACTTGTCCTATGTATTCATCCTAGAATGGAGTGGTCACTTGAGAACAACTAGTTCTTGGATGGTTGTTTGCCTTTACAGTTTATTTAAACCTTCCCTACAGTCAGGACACAGTGGAGCAGCTTAATCCATAGTGACATTAATCCATAGTGCTGGTTATGCTGCACTCCAATGGCCCTCTCTCTGGCTTCTGGTTACATTTGAGGTGTTATGTCAAGGTGACTAAGTGAGGCCTTTGTCTTGCTGTGACCTAGGCTTTGAGTTCAAAGCAGGTGATCTGCTCCAACAGTGTGCTGTGTGAACCGATGGGAAGAACAAAGGCTGGTGTTTTCTCATTGTCTTCACTCCATCAGGGTGCTGTATGAGCAGAAGGCATTTAGTTGTCAGTATGAGGGGCTGATGGGTAATCTGATGACTTGGGGATGAAAACTCTTTGAGAATCAACAGTTACCTCTGAACAACTTAGCGGTATATTGGTTATCCAAATTCTATTTTTATTACTTGAATAGCAGTATTTTAGCTATGGAGTAGATGCTTCACCTCCATAATTTATTTAAATAAAAAAGAAATGGTAAAAGATATCTGCAATTTATTTAGATTTGATTAGATTAGATTAGATTAGTTAAACTTTATTAATCCCATGAGTAAATTCAGAAACATATTTGTTAGTTGTTTAAAGATATGATTCAATGAAGAAGAAGTGGTTAAAATACTGTATATCTGTAGTTCATTAATAGATGTCTGTAATTTAATTCAAGATATGTCTAAATCATTGAAAGAAACCTTAAAATAATTAGTAACTTGTTAAAATGCTTCAAGGACACATTGAAGTCAGGTTGAGATTTCTGTAATGACTTCAATGTATTTCTATAAATGATCAATTAATTACCAAATATAAACTGAATATAAAAATCACAGCAGGCCTGTCACTGACTATCACAGGTCAGCCTATAAAAATGAAGAGCAGTGCTGAAGATCACAAATAATAGCAGCTTGGGCCGCACTGCAGACTGTCTGTGTGTCTTGGTGGTAACTAGTTATTTGTGATGATTAAAGAGTCCCCTGGGGTTCATTAGGAGTCATAAAAGACATTTGAAGATAATGAGATGGCAGAGAGGCTGCTGTAATCCCTTTAGAGATTGAATAAATATCACCTACAGATACCTGCGGTCAGGAACAACAGTCTTAGCATATCTGTGGGTAAACGTGGAATTGTTTTGGGAAATAAAATGGAATTTAAGAAGCCAAAGTTTGGTTACAGATTTCCTAATAGTAATGCACCTTGCTATAAATTAATTTATAAAACAGAAGTCTGTCTTTTATATATTTTCTGTGTTCTTTTGATTTAAATCACTATCTGTGGAAATTTTCTTGTCATTATTTCTATCTTTCATTTCTTTCAGCTCCACACGCCGACTAATTTTCTGCTCCTTTCCTGCAGTGGCTGATTTCTTGGTGGTTTGTTTTTGATGCCCTTTACTTTCATTCTTCAGACTGAAACCTGCTGATATTTCGGGCGATTTACTATTATGTCTATCAGGCACTTGGTAACTTGTTTGATGTGGCCATTGTTACTCATCTGATATCAATTGATTGTTACATTGCTGTTTGCAATCCATTCTTTTATAGCTTGAAAATAATTGTGAATATCACAAAGATCAGCATTGTAGTGATGTGGCTGTATTTACATTCACTTTTTTATATTTTAGTTATATTGAGACAGGGATATCTGAAGGAGCCTGCATACTGTATGGATATAGCGTTGTACCTCTTGTTAATTTAATATATGTTTTTATTATACCATATTCAGTAATGATATTTGCATATGTACAAATATTTATGGTTGGCAAAAGGCATTCCAAAGCCTTTAAATGTTTGATTGAAAAGACACAGTCGCTGGAGAGCAGCAATTCAAACACACCTCAAACGTCTGAAACAAAAGCGGCAAAGACCCTCGGACTGGTGCTGTGCGTCTTTATGATCTGCTGGTTACCTTTTACTATATTTGATTTATGCTTTTTTTATCCCTGTTTCAGAAAAGCACTTAAGATAAACTTGAGATTTAAAATATTTAGCCCTGCTTCTTCAGTGATTCGTTTATTGTAAGTTTCAAAACTTGACAATAGTGCACAGTAATCTTTAGTGCTGACAATTTGCATTTATTTGTTTCATATATTATGAAGTCTATGTATTACTAATTAATAATTAGTACTGAGCAGCTTCTTAAAATTCTAGAAGATTCTTATTTTGTTTCTCATGTTGTTATGAATGTATTCTGCCTGTGTCTCTTATTGCACATCAATATACTTTATATGAATTGAGTTTAATTATTAAAATGTCTGATAATCAGTCCCATAATAAACAAACAGGACTGCTAAGCACTGCTGTGACTTTTGTTCTGCTCTGTCTGATTGTGCCTGTAAATCGTTCCACATATCGGTGAGTTGATTTGGGTTAGGGTTAGTCCTGGGGCCTAGAGTTTAAATGGTATGAACGTACAAAAATGTTGCGTACACCTGTTTCCAGGCTCACATCACAAGTCGATTTAGATTTCTAGAACTATCCGCTTGGAGCTCTGTGCTGTTTGAATACGAGGATGTATACTTGATATCATTTTTTTAAATGAAATGCGTTAAAGTATGTACATTACATTATACAGATACATTTATAACTTCATTTAAATTATGTATACTGTTAATAATTAAACGTGTGATCATGGAGGCACAGCGGTCACAAAGAGCTGGAGCCCTGTCCAGGGATTGTTCCTGACTCGCGCTGTATGCTTGCTGGGACTGGATGGAATAATTAAACACGTACTACGAAGACATGTCAAAGTTCCTTTAAAGTTTTGAAGAATCGGCGTTCTAAGCTTACAGATGGCTTAATATTTATTAAACAGCTTATTGGGTGGTGATTGGTTACATGGAGAAGGAAAAGGAAGCACAGGAATTGGGGGTTAGTACGTTTGAAAGAGACAGTACTGCTGGAATAAATCTTGCGGGATGCAGTAACGATCACTGGACTTTGCGCCAGGTCATCACTACCACTGCGCCACCGTCTCCCCATGTTTAATATCATGCTTTAATTCATTGCATCATGAAAATGATACTCAAGAATACATCTCAGTATTTAAATTATTTAGAGAGCTGTAATATCACAAACGTAAAGGATTCTGTGTCATGTCGGAGGAAGAGAAAGCCCATTTAAGAAGCACATAGTGATTCACACACATAGAGCACATAGCAGAATACATACAATACAAAGTATTTAACGTGTTATTTGAGTTACGATGGCATTTGAGAAACTAGTAAATTAAATGATTTTAAGATGAAGTTAATGATGTTCTACTTTAATGACAAAATAAACTACTTGATTAAAGTGGACATTTCAAACTCTTTCTCACTGTGTCCCTATTTTTTTTTCTCTTTACCCTAATATGCTTCCATATGACACTCCGACGATTGGCTACAACTTGCCTTTTCACAGTGATTTTGATATCTGACTACTTCTTTTTTATTTCGGGCACTGTGTGACTTTCAAAACTGGAACTTTTGAGTTTCGCCAACACTCTGTGTAACTTGATCAATTTCCTTTTGTTGTTTATACCACTGCTTAAGCCAACAAATAGCACATTTTTCCTTGCATCTACTTCGCATTCGCTGAAATTCTTTTTATCACATGTCTTTTGCCATTGTCTTTTAACTAAACATTGAATGGATGGTGATATTTATATTGATTTGCATATTAAAATATTTTATATTACTTTTCACGCAATTTATGGAGCTGAACTGCATGGAAATTGGCTTACACACGATTTTGTGATTCTGAATTTTTTTGTGTATACTCCAATTTCCACGTTTGTCCGTACGCCATGTTTTACTGTGAGTTCTTCGTATGGCGTTATGCATGAGGCGCCTGGTGTGCAAATAAAAGCATAGCCTTTGTGAACAATTGGGATGAGTTCTGGGAAAGGCACAGATTTTTCAAGAAAGGTGGTCTTCATCCTAACTGGAAGGAGTCTTATGTATTATCCCAAAATATGGCAGCAAAACTGCCTGGCTGACTGATTAGAGCACCATCCAGGCCGCAGTCATTTGATCTTAAATCACAGGCAATTGTTTATCCCACCTGTTACTTTCCTGAAGCTGTTACCCATAATCCCTGTTGTAGGGTATCCAATAAATTTAGTCTTGATAACCAAAAAATAAGGTGTATAATTAGACCAAGAGATAAAACCAGACTCTCCAGCAGGGGCATCTGTAATAGAAACTTATTTCCAATTAAAACAAAAAAATATATCGCCAGTTCAGAAAGAACCATGCAGTTTTAAATGCTGCTTATTGAACATTCGCTGTCTTGGCACTAAAGCTGCTTTGGTAAATGATATTAAGTACAAAATCTGATCTCTGTCTTCTCACTGAAAGCTGGCTTAGTAAATGTGTCACTGTCCCCCTAGCTGAGGCGTCACCAGATGGATACTCATTCCTTCATAAGTCTAGAGATTCAGGTCGAGGATGAGGCCTTGGAATAATTCATTGTGACAAAATGCAAATCGCTTCTAAAAATTTAGGCAACTTTACATCCTTTGAGGCATTCATTTTAAATATTAAAACAGATTACAACACAATTATAGTGCTAGTCTATAGACCACCAGGGCCGTATTCATTGTTCATGACTGAATTTAGCAACCTTTTATCTGATTTGGCTATAAATTATGATCACATAGTACTGATGGGGGATTTTAATGTACACATTGATGTGGAAACTGACACTTTTAGCAAATGTTTTGCTTATTTGTTAAATTCTGTAGGATTTTGTCAGATTGTCAAAGGTCCAACTCTAATCATAACCACACATTAGACTTAATTATAACTTGCAAAGTTGAAATTCAAAATTTAAATATTACTCCATTAAATGAAGTTATTTCTGATCACTACTTAATTACTTTTGATTTAGTCCTGCACTTACCAATGCACTCACAGATTAAAACAATGATTGTGACATCTAGATTGTAATTCTGCTTCAAAATTTATAGATACTTTGAGTAAGTCGAGTGTAATTGTGGAAAACCATTTAGATCAGCTGACATCACATTATAATGTGACCTTGAGAGATGCTCTGGACACAGTGGCTCCCCTTAAAACAAAAGTGATCAAAGCACATAGAAACTCTCCCTGTGTTATGGATGGCCGGGGACCTTGCCCCACCGAGGAAACAGGGGATCGGGAGAAGGGCAAATTCCTTCCCCAGGACGTAAGAGGGCAGCCATCCTGGATTGTGTGGGAGCCACGGAACTGGAAGGCTCAACCCTGTGGGGATCTGTGGCCACCAACAGGGGGTGCCCGAAGGAGTAAGGAGCCTTGGACCGCAGCACTTCCGCCACACCAGGAAGTGCTATAGGGTGATCATCAGGGAGCACCTTGAGCACATCCGGGTGCATTAAAAAAGGGGCCACCTCACTCCATTCAAGGAGCTGGAGACGGGTGGAAGAGAACAGAGCTTATGAGAAGTGGAGTAGAGGCTGCAGAAGAAACAAAGATAAGGACTGAGAGTATTGTCTGCACTGTGTGATATTGTGTGCTGTGAAGAAAAAGAGGAATAAAACGTGTGTGGTTTGGACATCTAGAGTCCATGTCTGTCTGTGTCCGGGCTATCTTTTACACCTGGTAATGTCGAAAACTGGAGCGGAGATGGAGAATAACAAAGCTGCAGGTCTTTTAAATTGCATGGACAGAGACTGTTAAAAAATTAAAAAAGCTCTCTTTAAAGCTCACTCAGAATACTCTTCTGAAATAGTAAATAATAGTATAATCCTCAGGTACTTTCAGGGCAATGGCTAAATTAACAAATAGGAATTCAGACTTTATGAATTCCTTTAATGAGAAAATTTAAAATATAAGATCCCAGACCTCAGCATTACAGTACAAACCACATACTAGCCTGGCAGACCATCTCACATTGCATTCAACACTTTAGAAATTTTAATTCTGTAACAGAACAGGAAGTCTTAACTTTAATTTCTAAAATGAAACCCACTACATGTTCCCTTTATCCAATGCTAACAAAACTAGTAAAAAGTGCAATGGATGTTCTTGCAGCGCCTATTCTTAACATTATTAATAGTTCATTATTGCATGGCACAGCACCTGATGCACTAAAAGTGTCAGTCATTAAACCATTACTTAAAAAGTCAGACCTAGACCTACATATACTTAATAATTATAGGCCTATTTCAAATTTACCCTCTTGCCTGAAGAAGGAGCCTGAGATGCCTCGAAAGCTTGCATATTGCAATCTTTTTAGTTAGCCAATAAAAGGTGTCATTTTGCTTGACTTTTCATCCTTTCTCTCTGAAATACTAAAAGTAGTAGTTGCCAATCAGCTTCAGTCACACCTTACGCATCACGATTTATTTGAGAAAAGCCAAGCAAAATGACACCTTTTATTGGCTAACTAGAAAGATTACAATATGCAAGCTTTCGAGGCAACTCAGGCCCCTTCTTCAGGCAAGATGTAATACAGAAACTGAAGTTTCCTATGTTTATATACACACTCTAGGACAAGAAACAACATTGGTAAATCTTTAAATGAGAGATTTTGTATGTAAAAAATTAATAGATTCATTCAGGCTAGGGTTAATTTAGCAAGAGAGAAAAGAACAATGTATTGTCAAGATCTCTGCATAAGATAACTGTCCAACAAAGTCTTTTGAAGTTTGTAATGAGTTTTTCAAAACAATGTGGGTCTGTAGACAGGTTGTCTGTCAGTCTGAGAGATGTAAACAATCCTCATATCTGGCCATAAAACTCTTGTCTTTATTCAATCCATGTTGTAAAGTATTAAATTTTAGCATGAGTTTAACTTCCCATTCTTTTCTCTCTTGCTGTGTTTTGAAGTTGCCCATAAGCACTGTGACCTTAAAGTCCTTCTCACAGTGTCCATGGCTGTTGAAGTGGGCTGCCACAGGAACATCTGTGTTGACATGTTTAATGTGGAACCTGTGTAAGTTCATTCTCTGGCGGAGTGTTTGTCCAGTTTCTCCCACATAGAGTGCAGTGTCAGGACATTTCATGCAGAAAATTAGGTAGACTACATTAGATGATCTGCAGGAAAATGATCCCTTGATGTGATGTTCGAGTCGGCAGTGTGGTATAATTATACGGTCTGTATCATAGATGTGGGCACATGTTTTGCATCTTTTCTGTAGGCATGGAGATGTGCCATTTTCTGTTGGTTCACTTAGGGAGCCTCGGACAATTAATTGTTGAAGGTTTGGTGGTTGTCTGTATGCCAGGAGGGGAGGTTCAGGAAATACATTTTTCAGTGTTTGGTCATTGTTTAGTATTGGCTGAAGTTCTTTTATAATTTTTCGAAGTGTTTCAAGATGTGGGTTGTAGGTGACAACAAGGGGGATGCGATCCTTGTTGTCTTTGTTTTTATATTCCATAAGGTTGTCTCTGGGTATGGCAGTAGCTCTTCTTATTTGAGTGTCTGTTGTTTTCGGGGTGTAACCTTGTTTGATGAAATCTTGTCTGAGCTCCTGCAGAAGAGCTACTGCCATACCCAGAGACAACCTTATGGAATATAAAAACAAAGACAACAAGGATCGCATCCCCCTTGTTGTCACCTACAACCCACATCTTGAAACACTTCGAAAAATTATAAAAGAACTTCAGCCAATACTAAACAATGACCAAACACTGAAAAATGTATTTCCTGAACCTCCCCTCCTGGCATACAGACAACCACCAAACCTTCAACAATTAATTGTCCGAGGCTCCCTAAGTGAACCAACAGAAAATGGCACATCTCCATGCCTACAGAAAAGATGCAAAACATGTGCCCACATCTATGATACAGACCGTATAGTTATACCACACTGCCGACTCGAACATCACATCAAGGGATCATTTTCCTGCAGATCATCTAATGTAGTCTACCTAATTTTCTGCATGAAATGTCCTGACACTGCACTCTATGTGGGAGAAACTGGACAAACACTCCGCCAGAGAATGAACTTACACAGGTTCCACATTAAACATGGCAACACAGATGTTCCTGTGGCGGCCCACTTCAACAGCCATGGACACTGTGAGAAGTACTTTAAGGTCACAGTGCTTATGGGCAACTTCAAAACACAGCAAGAGAGAAAAGAATGGGAAGTTAAACTCATGCTAAAATTTAATACTTTACAACATGGATTGAATAAAGACAAGAGTTTTATGGCCAGATATGAGGATTGTTTACATCTCTCAGACTGACAGACAACCTGTCTACAGACCCACATTGTTTTGAAAAACTCATTACAAACTTCAAAAGACTTTGTTGGACAGTTATCTTATCCAGAGATCTTGACAATACATTGTTCTTTTCTCTCTTGCTAAATTAACCCTAGCCTGAATGAATCTATAAATTTTTTACATACAAAATCTCTCATTTAAATATTTACCAATGTTGTTTCTTGTCCTAGAGTGTGTATATAAACATAGGAAACTTCAGTTTCTGTATTACATCTTGCCTGAAGAAGGGGCCTGAGTTGCCTCGAAAGCTTGCATATTGTAATCTTTCTAGTTAGCCAATAAAAGGTGTCATTTTGCTTGGCTTTTCTCTACATTCATAATGGCTAACACGGTACAACACCCTAGTACTACGATTTATTTGAGAAATTCCAGTCTGTTTTCTGCACTGGTCAGTACAGAAACGGCACTAACGTGGGTTGTAAACGACATTCTGATGTCCTCTGATGAAGGAAACTCCACTGTAATTATGTTGTTAGACTTAAGAGCAGCTTTTGACACCATTGACCATTCTATTACTGCACAGGCTGGAAAATGATGTTGGGCTTACAGGCACTGTTCTCACTTGGTTTAGTTCTTATTTATCAAATCGATTCCAATATGTACAGAAATGTGCTGACAGGACTCCATCATTATACACAGAAGTTCAATATGGTGTCCCACAGGGCTCAGTACTGGGAACTTTACTGTTTTCACTTTACAGGCTTCCACTGGGATCTGTCATTAGGAAATATCATGTTAATTTTCACTCGTACGCAGATGACACCCAATTTATACCTTTCTTTACACCAAATAAATTATCTTTGATGTTGCCTTTAATTAGTTGTGTTAGTGAATTAAAGGAGTGTAAGGATGAAAACTACTTGTCTTTAAACGCAAATAAAACAGAGATGTTAATTATTGGAGGGAGAGGTGCAGATCGCAACAATATACAGTATCATCATTAATTTTACCGAATCAGCCCACAACTGAGGAGTTATCTCTGACTCTAGCATGTCATTTAAAGTGAATATTACAAAGTTGTGTAAATCAGGTTTCACTGGATGTTCACACTGTTCTTTATACAGATACAGCTTCAGGTAATCCAAAATGCTGCTGCAAGAATTATTACAAGAACAAGAAAATACAAACACATCACTCCAGTTCTTAAATCCTTACACTGGCTCCAGTTCTTTCAAAATCCTCCTTTTAACATATAAAGCATTTAATGGCCAAGGTCCGGCTTACTTGTCTGTACTTATCATTACTTATAAAGCATAGCACACATTAAGATCTAAGGATGCTGGTCTGCTTATGATTCCAAGAATTAATAAAATAACAGTGGAAGGTCAGCTTTTAGTGGACTGTGGAATGATCTGCCTGCTACTATAAGAGACGCCCCTTCAGTCTCAGCTTTTAAATCCCGGCTGAAGACTCATTACTTCAGTTTAGCATATCCTGACTAGAGCTGGGTCCTCACGCATAACGCCATGCGTAGAATTCACACTAAAACATGGTGTACAGACAAAAGTGGAAATGTGCGTATATACAAAAACATTCACATGCACAAAATTGTGCGTTAGCCAACTTCCACGCACTTCCATTACATAACTCCCAGTCAACGTGACATGCAACGCTGGTGCACGCGCCTGTTACCCCACCACATCACCTCCCAGAATTACCCCTCTTTCAATATACAAATCAATATAAATTTTCCCTTAACACTAGAATTCCTGAAGCCTAAGAAAAAACTCGTAATCCCGGCCCATCTTAAATCTGTTTGCACCTCTCCATCAGTATCTTTTGTTCTGTAAATGTGTCGATCAGCACAAACATCAAACAGCCTGCTGTTCATCCCCCCACTGCCAGAGCTCATCTCGGGCAGAAAGTTCTCCCAGCGCAAGCCAAGGCTCCTTATCTGCATGTGTGGTGCCTGGAGTTGTATAGGGTGAATAATATATTTGGAATATATACTTTTCATGAGTGTTCCTTATCTGCAATGATCTGTGTAAACTGTAGGATGAAGTGCAAGGCAGAAATCGTTGAACACATAACTAAAACAGAAGCGTTTTCATATATTAGTAATAATTGACAAAATGTACACAGGATGTGTATGATGTGTGAAGACTGAAGTCCAAATATCAAATAAACACTTTCATAAAAGGTGCAAGTATAGCAAAACAAGTGCACTTTTATTCAAGAAATATAACTGTAGAAAAAGAAATTGGTTTAGAGTACAACGCTGATGTGATAGCTTTGTTGGTGCAGCAGTAAGAACTGCTGACTGGTAATCAAAAGGTCGCTGGTTCAATTCAAAGTTTAGAGTAGTGAGCTGCTCTTATTCTTACTAGTATACAATAAAAACATACATTTGAATTGAGTCTGTAACAGCCGCTGTAAATTTATAGTACTTGTAAAAAAAAAATTTTATTTTTTTTTATTCAGTTTTATTCTCTCAGTCGCGTTCACGCTCGCCCTGATCTGAAACTGCTGTTTTCACATAAAGACGAGCTATAAGAGAAGTGAACTCAGACGAGGACAAGGGTTCTATATCAGAGAAAGAGAACAGAAGCCCTCCCGGCAAGAAACGTCCACTCACATATAAAGAACAACGCAGCTGCACCAGGTGTAAAGGCGAAAGATGGCACCATTTGGATGCAGGACAAGGTTGGGTGTTATCCTGCCAGTCAGTCTGCCCCACACCTGTCCCTCAATGAAACAGCATGGCGTACAGAGCTCACCTACGTATCGTTTTTTTTCTAAAAAAAAAAAAAATTCAAGTAAGAACAGTACACTGCTATGCTAACAACAAGCCATGGATTACAAGTGACATCAAGGGCCTTTTGAACCAAAGAGAAAAGGGCTGTTAAAGGCGGTGATCAGCATGAGCTCAGTCGCGTGCAGAAGGAAATCTGAGTCCAGCTCAGGGCGGCTAAGGAGCAGTACAGGAGAAAGCTGGAGCAGAAGTTGCAGAATAACAGCATGAAGGAAGTGTGGGATGGGATGAAAATCATCACTGGCTGCAGCTCGAAGCAGGGTGCCACCATTGAGAGAGACTTGGAAAGAGCAAACCAGATGAACAACTTCTTCAACAGGTTTGACCACCCTAACCCACTCTCACCACCCATCCTTCTGCTGATACCAGCATAGCAGAGAGTTTCCCCCCATCCATAATTACAGCAGCCTAGTTAAGCAGAGAGCTGAGGACTCTTTGTGCCAGCAAAGCAGCGGGTCCAGATGGAGTATCGCCATGACTGCTGAAGGCTTGTGCGTTGGAGCTGGGGAGTCCTCTACAGCGCATCTTCAACCTGAGCCTGGAACAGGGGAGAGTCCTGAGGCTTTGGAAAACATCTTGCATCACCCAGTCCCAAAGGTATCACGTCTTAGTGAGCTGAATGACTTCCTGCCTGTTGCTCTGATGTCACATGTGATGAAGACCATGGAGAGGCTGCTGCTTCACCACCTGAGGCCACAGCTCCGCCACGCCCTTGACCCTCTGCAGTTCGCATACCAGGAGAAGGTGGGAGCGGAGGATGCCATCATCCACATGCTACACCGATCCCTCTCCCATTTGGACAGAGGCAGTGGTGTGTGTAAGAATTATGTTTCTGGACTTCTCTAGCGCCTTCAACACCATCCAACCTCTGCTCCTTAGGGACAAGCTGACAGAAATGAGATTAGATTCATACGTAGTGGCATGGATCGTGGACTATCTTAAAGACAGACTTCAGTATGTGCGTCTTGGGAACTGCACGTCTGACATTGTGGTCAGCAACACAGGAGCGCCACAAGGGACTGTACTTTCTCCGGTCCTGTTCAGCCTATATACATCGGACTTCCAATACAACTCGGAGTCCTGCCACATGCAAAAGTTCGCTGACGACACTGTTATCGTGGGCTGCATCAGGAGTGGGCAGAAGGAGGAGTATAGGAACCTAATAATGGACTTTGTTGAATGATGCGACTCAAACAACCTACAACTGAACACCAGCAAAACCAAGGAGCTGGTGGTGGATTTTAGGAGGCCCAGGCCCCTCATGGACCCTGTGATCATCAGAGATGACTGTGTGCAGAGAGTGCAGACCTATAAATACCTGGGAGTGCAGCTGGATGATAAATTGGACTGGACTGCCAATACAGATGCTCTGTGTAAGAAAGGACAGAGCCGACTATACTTCCTTAGAAGGCTGGCATCCTTCAACATCTGCAATAAGATGCTGCAGATGTTCTATCAAACGGTTGTAGCGAGCATCCTCTTCTATGCGGTGGTTTGCTGGGAGGCAGCATAAAGAAGAGGGACTCCTCACGCCTGGACAAACTGGTGAGGAAGGCAGGCTGTATTGTAGGCATGGAGCTGGACAGTTTGACATCCGTGACAGAGCGACGGGCACTGAGCAGGCTCCTGTCAATCATGGAGAATCCACTGCATCCACTAAACAGGATCATCTCCAGAGAGAGGAGCAGCTTCAGCAACAGACTGCTGTCACCATCCTGCTCCACTGACAGACTGAGGAGACCCCACACTATGTGACTCTTCGGTTCCACCTGGGGGGGGGTAAACGTTAACATTATTCAAAGTTATTGTCTGTCTGTATACCTGCATTGTTATCACTCTTTAATTTAATATTGTTTTTTATCAGTATGCTGCTGCTGGAGTATGTGAATTTCCCCTTGGGATTAATAAAGTATCTATCTATCTATCTATCTATCTATCTATCTATCTATCTATCTATCTATCTATCTATCTATCTATCTATCTATCTATCTATCTATCTATCTATCTATCTATCTAAGTCCTGTTTGTGATTATGTTTTGTGATGGTCCTTATATAAAAACATTTATATGTTGTTTAATGTTATTTACCTTGATTTATTTACTTATCTTCCTACAGCGTAAAGTCACAAGTAGACTACAGAGCTTCCTGTGTTTGATCGACACGGGCATATAAACTCTTCAGTACACATGTACTATGGCGTGAAAATATGCCATAGAAATGCATGTTGTCACAGTACTTGTTATTATAGAGAACTCGTAGATTAAAAATATAAAGTATGATAAAGTAACAGCAATAAAACAAACAAATAAAACAACAACAACATTTATTTATAAAGCACATTTTCATACAAAAAAGTAGCTCAAAGTGCTTTACATAATGAGGAAAATAAAAATAAAAGACAAAATGAGAAATTTAAATAAGACAACATTAGTTAACATAGAAAAAGAGTAAGGTCCGATGGCCAGTGGGGACAGAAAAAACAAAAAAAAAACTCCAGACGGCTGGAGAAAAAAATAAAATCTCTAGGGGTTCCAGGCCACGAGACCGCACAGTCCCCTCTGGGCATTCTACCTAACATAAATGAAATAATCCTCTTTGTATTTAGGGTTCTCACGGAAAGACTTGATGATGATGGTCATTTAGACTTCTGGCTTTTAATCCATCACTGTTGGAATATCACAATTCTTTGAGTAGATGGTGGTGGTGCAAGCCACCACCAAAAGGACACTGGAAAAGGAAACAGAAGAGAGAATAGGGGTTAGTACAGATTTTTAGAGCCACCATGAATAGTTATTATAATGAATTGGATATACAGAGTATCAGGATTAAATTACAGTGAAGTTATGAGAAAGTCATGTTACAGTAATGTGTTTTTCAGCAGTTTTTTAAAGTGCTCCACTGTATCAACCTGGCGAGTTCCTACTGGCAGGCTATTCCAGATTTTAGGTGCATAACAGCAGAAAGCCGCCTCACCACTTCTTTTAAGTTTTGCTCTTGGAATTTGAATGATACACTCATTTGAGGATTTGAGGTTACAATTTGCAATATAAGATGTCAGACATTCCGATATATAAGATGGGGCAAGATTATTTAAGGCTTTATAAACCATAAGCAGAATTTTAAAGTCAATCCTGAATGGCACAGGTAACCAGTGTAGTGACATCAAAGAGATGTGCTCAGATTTTCTTTTCCTGGTTAGGATTCTAGCAGCTGCATTCTGCACTAGTTGCAAACGATTTATGTCTTTTTTGGGTAGTCCTGAGAGGATTGCATTACAGTAAGCTAGTCGCATGAAAACAACGCATGAACTATTTTCTCAGCATCTTTCAATGATAATAATAATAATAATAACAATAATTCATTACATTTATATAGTGCTTTTCTCAGTACTCAAAGTGCTATCCACACAGGGAGGAACCGGGAAGTCGAACCCACAATCTTCCACAATCTCATGATATAAGAGGTCTAACTTTTGCTATGTTTCTTAAGTGAAAAAATACTGTCCTAGTGATCTGATTAATATACAATTTAAAATTCAGATTACAGTCAACAATTACCCCAAAGCTTTTTACCTCCGTCTTGAATTTTAATCCTAATGCATCCAGTTTATTTCTAATAGCCTCTTTGTATCCATTATTTCCAATCACTAAAATTTCAGTTTTCTCTTTATTTAGCTTTAGAAAATTACTATTCATCCATTCCGAAATACAAGTAAGACATTGTGTTAGTGAATCAAGAGAATCGGGGTCATCAGGTGCTATTGATAGGTACAGCTGTGTGTCATCAGCATAGCTGTGGTAGCTCACGTTGTGCCCTGAAATAATCTGACCTAATGGAAGCATGTAAACATGTAAAACACATAAATGAATAAATAAATAAATAAAGGCCACATTCACCCTTGTTCTGTTGTTTGTGCACTATAAGATAAAACAACGCCTTTGTGTCCTCCACTAACGCTTGGTGCTTTCATGAAGAAGCACTGAAAAAAATATATTATGGTCTAATTTTCAAGATTTACACATTGGAACCGTATGATAAACAGCCATTGAACTGAGTCAGGTCATTTTAAAATCTTTCTTTGTTTCACTGATTTATGCAATTGAAATAACTTAGTTACTAAAGTATAAGAAACAGCCAAATAAAGCATAATACCTTATTTGTACTTAATGGAAATTTGTCTTCACCAACTGTAAAAGGTTAAAATACAGTACTGTGCAAAAGTTTTAGGCAGGTGTGAAAAAATGCTATAAACAAAGAATGCTTTCAGAAATATAAAAAATGATTGTTTATTGTTATCAATTTACAAAATGCAAAGTGAGCGAACAAAAGAAAAATCTAAATCAAATCAATATTTGTGTTACTACCTTTTGCCTTCAAACCAGCATCAATTCTTATAGGTCCACTTGCACAAAGTCAGGGATTTTGTAGGATTCTAGTCAGGTGTGTGATCAACCAATTCTACCAAACAGGTGCTAATGATCATCAATGTCACACGTAGGTTGAAACACAGTCATTAACTGAAACAGAAACAGCTGTGTAGGAGGCTTAAAACTGGGTGAGGAACAGCCAAACTCTGCTACCAAGGTGAGGTTGTGGAAGACAGTTTCATGTCATGGCAAGATTGAGCACAGCAACAAGACACAAGGTAGTTCTACTGCATCAGCAAGGTCTCCCCCAGACAAAGATTTCAAAGCAGACTGGGTTTTCAAGATGTGTTGTTCAAGCTCTTTTGAAGAAGCACAAAGAAACGGGAAACATTGAGGATCGTAGATGCAGTGGTCGGCCAAGGAAACTTAGTGCAGCAGATGAAAGACACATCAAGCTTATTACCCTTCGAAATTGGAAGATGTCCAGCAGTGCCATCAGCTCAGAACTGGCAGAAACCAGTGGGACCCAGGTACACCCATCTACTGTCTGGAGAAGTCTGGCCAGAAGTGGTCTTCATGAAAGAGTTGCACCTCCGACGTGGAAACAAGGCCAAGCGACTCAAGTATGCACGAAAACATAGGAACTGGGGTGCAGAAAAATGGCAGCTGGTGCTCTGGACTGATGAGTCAAAATTTGAAATATTTGGCTGTAGGAGAAGGCAGTTTGTTCGTCGAAGGGCTGGAGAGTGGTACAATAATGAGTGTCTGCAGGCAACAGTGAAGCATGGTGGAGGTTCCTTGAACGTTTCAGGCTGCATTTCTGCAAATGGAGTTGGAGATTTGGTCACGATTAATGGTGTTCTCAATGCTGAGAAATACAGGCAGATACTTCTCCATCATGCAATACCATCAGGGAGGTGTATGATTGGCCCCAAATTTATTCTGCAGCAGGACAACGACCCCAAACATGCAGCCAAAGTCATTAAGAACTATCTTCAGCATAAAGAAGAACAAGAAGTGATGGTATGGCCCCCACAGAGCCCTGATCTCAACATCATTGAGTGTGTCTGGGATTACATGAAGCGACAGAAGGATGTGAGGAAGCCTACATCCACAGAATATCTGGGGTTAGTTCTCCAAGATGTTTGAAACAACCTACCAGCCGAGTCCTTCAAAAACTGTGTGCAAGTGTACCTCGAAGAATTGATGCTGTTTTGAAGGCAAAGGGTGGTCACACCAAATATTAATTTGATTTCGATTTCTCTTTTGTTCATTCACTGCATTTTGTTGATTGATGAAAATAAACGATTAACACTCCCATTTTTGAAAGCATTCTTTGTTTACAGCATTTTTTCACACCTGTCTAAAACTTTTGCACAGTACTGTATATTCATTTTTTTACCATTTTTTAAAAATAACTTTTAAAGTGCATGGTATGATTTTAAAAAACGTTTTTTCCCCTTGATCTATACAAATGAAATTCTTTATATATTTAAGTTTAAGAAAAACAATTACCAAAATCCTAATGTACTCAAAAGATAAATAATGAAGTAAACCTGCATTCAATCAAATTCAGAGAATTTCATTAATATTCAAATGGTAACTTATACTGCGTTGATACAAACAGTTACAAATATCGAAGTTTATGCCGTTATGATTGCATTTCCTGTGTTGTCTTAACATTACTAACTCTGTCGTACTGAAGGCACACAAGAGGATGCTGACAAATTTGAAAATGCATTAAAAAAAAGAATTATAAATCAGCTTCCACAACCACACAAAACCCACAACATTTGGAAAAAAATAATTCAGTAATTTACGTCACTAACTTTGATCCCAAATTTAATGAGGTTTGTAGGGTCCCAGGACCACAGTGCAACAAAAGGGGTGGATCTTTATGTAAATTTAGGAGAGTCACGTACACCAAAGTCGTTTTATAAGTTAAATGAACTAAATTTAACTGTGTAAAGTGAACGTGGGCAAAGACTATTAAAAAAAGTGTGAACTGTGATAGAAATGAAGACACTGAAGTAAAGACAAAAATGCCCAATTATGCTTCTGTTTAAATAAAACAATTGAATTCTTTTGTTTCGGCATGATTCAAAGACATTAATGTGACATCTAGGAGAATTATGTCAATGTATCACTGGAAAAAGCTACATTATATAATACCAAGAAACTTTTTTTTAAGTTATATTAACTTAACCCCTTAACCGCCCTCTGCCGGATATATCCGGCACCGCTGTTTTATTGCTAACGCCATACTGCCGGAATTATCCGGCACATTTGCCTGTGGTTATATGAATGCCTGGCAAGTAGTATAACTGACGGTTTGGCGTGGGTATTATTACTACGTTGTATTTCGACAAGTCTGTGGTTGTTTTGGCCGGTCATGTGACGTGATTCGCATGTAACAGCTGTGAATATGGCGAAACGTAAACTGACTTCAAGTGAGGCTTTGCAGGCGATTTCGGACAGTTCTGATCATGATTGTAGCAGTTCTGAAGAAGATTTTAGCGACAGTGATGAGCAGCAACGTGCGCTGCATGATACTGTGAATGAAGACGCATCGGATGATGGCGCTGAGTGGGTGTATCCCCAGCATCTCAGCTGGGCTGCTGCCCGTGGTGAACTACCTTTTCTGCATTCGTTTGAGGGAACGTGTGGCTTTATTGTTGATGTAAACAATTACACTGCTGAGCAGTTTTATGAGCTGTTTGTGTCACCTGATTTGATCAGACATTTTGTTCATCAGACAAATCTGTATGCAGCACAGTTTATTGAGAAAAATCCCAATTTACCTCCACATTCCCGTGTTCGTCCTTGGTTTGACACTGATGAAAACGAAATGAAAAAATTCATTGGGATTTTGATGTTGATGGGAATAATCAGAAAACCAGATATTGAGATGTACTGGTCTACAGATCCTATGTATGCAACACCTATTTTTGCAGCTGTCATGACACGTAACAGATTCTCTTTGCTGCTGAAATTCTTTCATTTGAATGACAACAGAAACGAGCCAGATAAGAAAGATCCAAACCGCGACCACTTTTTCAAGCTACGTCCTTTGATTGATCATTTATTTGAAGCATTTCAGTTGCCCTACATGCCAGGACCGTCAGTTGCAGTTGATGAAAGTTTATTGTCGTGGAAGGGCCGCTTACAGTTTCGACAGTATCTACCATTGAAAAGGGCACGGTTTGGTATCAAGATGTTTTGCTTAGCTGAGAATTCAGGTTACATTTATAGATTTCGTGTATACACTGGCAACTTGCACAACATTTAGTGGTCAATACTGCTTGAATAAATGTAAAAAATGTAAAAAAAATGTAAAAAAGTAAAAAAAACGAAAATTGTTCAGATTTTGCCTGGCGTAGGGAATATTTAGGGAGTTGGCGGTTAAAGGGTTAAATTAGATAAGCAAAGTGAACAGTCCTGTTGGTTTATTTTTTGTTTTGAGTGAATGACGCATTTCAATTGATGAGATTTGTTATGAATGACCTAAAACCGTTTAAATATTTTCAGTAAGAACCATCACAACATTCGGATGAACTACAGCAGCACTTCACCGGTTAATTTTTAATTTAAAAATATTGGTTTAGGTCCTACAAAGTTCTCTGTTAAATTCTCCACAAATTAATTTACATCCGAATACTTAGATTTTGGTGTACTAGCTAATTGTTAATGCTGTGTGTATGACCAAAAAGAATGTGTTTATAATGGTGAAAGTACACACTTTTAAATTGGATTTAATAGACCTAATTTCATACACTGTAAAAGTTTTTTAATAAATACACTTTTTATTAACTCAGTTTATCAAGAATTTCAAAAACAAATTTCATCACTTTTCTACATAGTCACCTTTGTTTGCAATGCAATTTTCCCAGCGTTGTACCAACATTTTAATGCCCAATGACTACTCCTCCCGCCTTCACCATTTCCAATAAAAATATAAAAGTGTGGAAACTCTTTAAATGTTCCACGTATCCTGTAAATGATTTCTGTGCATATTAACTTTGTCAGCAGTCACTTGAGGGTGTCTTCCATCCAAACCGCCAATGAGATTGGGAAATCCTGTCACCCATTTCTTTATTTGGCAGAGGCTTTGATCCAAAGCAGACTTACGAGGCGTGACATTTCATGGAGTAGCCATCTGTCAGTGCCCCCCAAATAAGAAAAAGCAGGGGGGGCATACAGTACAATACAGTTTATTTTTGTATAGCCCAAAATCACACAGGAAGTGCCGCAATGGGCTTTTACCTCTTGACAGACCCCAGCCTTGACTCTCTAAGAAGACAAGGAAAAACTCCCAAAAAAAAACTTGGAAAAAATGGAAGAAACCTTGGGAAAGGCAGTTCAAAGAGAGACCCCTTTCCAGGTAGGTTGGGCGTGCAGTGGGTGTCAAAAGAAGGGGGTCAATACAATACAATACAGTACACAGAACAGAACAGTTCCTCAACTACAGTATAAAAATGAAAATTTTAGAAATAAAAATTTTAGAGGTACGGAGCAGAATTTAACAGTAGATGATATCACATAATAAGCTTTGGATATTTTTAGAGTCCTGGAGACCTCATCCTTCAAGCTGCCTCCCCCATTTAGCCATTCCACGGCTGAAACAGTGCTGGGCCAGCCAATCCGATGAAAGGACCCCTCTTTCTCACGATTCATGTTATCCTCCATCAGGGATGACTTTACCTTAGGCAGGCAAAATAACTTGGCAGGTGGGCCGTGGCACCAAGTGCCACATTTGAGTACCGAGAAGAGAAACAGAATAAGTGAGGGTTAGTATACAATTATAACTGTCATGTTACTTATGTTTAAGTGCTAATGACTAACAACAGAGTTGCAGTCTGTACAGTTAATCAGCAGCTCTAGTCAGGGTGTGCTAAACTGAAGTAGTGAGTCTTCAGCCGGGATTTAAAAGCTGAAACCGAAGGGGCATCTCTTATAGTAGCAGGCAGACCAGTCCACAGTTTAGGGGCCTGTAACTAAAAGCTGCATTTTGGATTAACTGGAGGCTGTATAGAGAACAGTTTGAACATCCAGTGAACACCGCATTGCAGTAGTCAATCCTACTAGAGATAAATGCATGAATTAATTTCTCAGAATCCTGTTTATTTAGAAAGTGCCTTAATTTCCTAACATTTTTAAGATGGAAGAAACATGATTTGGACAACTTTGTAATATGCTCTTTAAATGACATGCTAGAGTCAAAGATAACTCCTAGATTGCGGGCTGATTCAGTAAAATTAATTGGGACTCCAACTGAGTTAAATGATGACAAAATATTGTTGTGATCAGTGTCATTCCCTCCAACAATTAACATCTCTGTTTTATCTATATTTAAAGACAAGTAGTTCTCATTCATCCACTCCTTTAATTCGCTAACACAATTAATTAAAAACAACATCGGAGAAACTTCATCTGATTTAAATGAAAGGTATAACTGGGTGTCATCTGCATACAAGTGAAAATTAACGTTATGTTTCCTAATGAGAGATCCCAGTGGAAGCTTGTAAAGTGAAAACAGTAAAGGTCGCAGTACTGAGCCCTGCGGGACACCATATTGAACTTCTGTGTATAATGATGGAGTTCTGTCAGCACATTTCTGTACATATTGGAATTGATTTGATAAATAAGAACTAAACCAGGTGAGCACGGTGCCTGTAAGCCCAACATCATTTTCTAGCCTGAAACTACGGGAACATACAGGAACTAAGCAGTCAGATGTGCTGCGGACAACCGAGAAGGACATCAGCCGAATGACCTGCAGCACGACACACAAGTCACATCGCTGCCTCATTGCACTGCAGGGACCCAAATCAGAATTGTGTGTATAAGAGGGGGGTCTTCAGAGGACGTCTTTCAAAGACAAGGGCCTCTGGAAAAGGGATGAAGATGGAGGAGAGCTTACTCCACTACTGAGGCCATTTTCAGTTATTTCTGCTCAGAAGTGTCACTGTTGTCATTTTTGGCTCTGAAGGACAGCCTGTGTGTGTGTGTGTGTGTGTGTGTGTGTGTGTGTGTGTGTTCACCCTGTGATGGAGTGGCGTCCTGTCAAGGGATTGGTCCTGCCTTGTGCCCAGTGCTTGCTGGGATTGGCTCCTGCTACCCTGTCAGCCTGCTGAGCATAAGTAAGTTAAGAAGATGAATACGTTGGATGTTGTTTAGTAAATCAAAGTATAAAGAACAAAAAATGAGCAGTGAAAGTGGGGTCTGCAGCAGCCTTCTCTCACTGACCGCCATCACAAACAAGTGGTAAAGAAGGCCAATTCGATCCTGTCACACAGCAGCCATCCTCTGTCTCCAAAGCGTCACTTGTGGCCATCAAGCTGCTGATTTAGGGTCTCAAGGGTGAAGACCCCCAGAATGAAGTCCTCTTTTATCTCAGAGCTCTCAGCCTTCTGAATTCTAGTAGCTGCAGGAGTCCTGTGGAGTTCTGAATTATTATTGTGTGCTCTTCGTTATTATTGTTCAAGAATCGTTATTCTGATTTGTAGAAGTCTTATGGTGTGTGTGCTGATTACCACAATGGCTGTCACGTGTGGTCTCTTTTATTATTTTCTTGTCCCTATTTAACAATGTGCTACGTGTCACACATTCCTGCTGCCATCAAATTTCCCTGTGGGATAATAAAAGTCTTCTGCCGTCCTGAAGAGTAAAAGCCACACATGCAATGAGAAAACATTGAGATTCCACACCGGCAGTGACCGGGCGAAGGACTGGAACAAGAACACTAAATGAAAAGGGCAGAAGTGCGGACCACCACATCATAATACCTCCTGAATAAACACACAAGGGGGTCTGAAATGAGGGGGCAACTCTTAAAGTGGAACAAGTAAAGCATCAGCTGAGCAGAGCAGAAATAAAGGAGCTGAGAGTCCGTCAGGAATCGTCTTATACAGTGCAGACCATAATACCTTAACACACAATTTATGGGTCATGTTTACTTGTGAACTCATACCTCACATGAAAAAATAAAGAAATAAACTCATCTTTTCATAAAATAGTTGTTTTTATTTCACAAAACCTATTGTTTTATTTTAAACATTTCAGTTTCTTGCTGTTCACATCACCACAGAGGACCATTTTGTCTCCTCATGTCCACCATAAAGAGATGAAGCAGACATGGAGTGGACAATCCAGAGCCCCAAACCTCCACCAAAGCACTGGGTGCTCATCCATCACAGGCCACGGGGAGAACACGAGAACTGCAGACATTTATCAGGCTGCTTTTGATTCTCAGCGCTGGCTTTACGTCTTCATTGATTATTGATGTGTTTTATGGTGTGCCGTGGATTGTTAAATATCAAAATAGTTTTTAATATTTATTAATAATGACAATATAATAACACTGAATCTTATAGGCAGTCATTGAACAATCAATAAAAACTGCTAAAGAGACGACTTGAACTGCATTATGAAATAAAGTAAAAAAAATCTTCATGTGTAGTGTGTGCTGAATTTGTGCAAAAATACTTCACTGCATTAATGCGACAAGATGGGACTGCAGTGAGGATTATAAAAATTATTCAGTATCATTCAAGGGTGCTTTTAAAAACATGGGAAAAGGTTTAAATTTAAAAAACGTTTTTAAAGAGCCATGACAGGCAGTTCTTCAGACCCAAATGTGATTCCTTTATGAAAGGTTTAAGTTTCTCTGTTTTTCTAGAATTGACCACAATGCTGTTCTCTGAAGTATTAATTGTGTTCTGTAATGAGGTGAGCAGCTGCGGCTAATGAGACTTCACAAATATTAACAAACGTCAGTCTAAAGCAGCAAATCCTACGTTTAATTGTGGACATCAAACCTCATTTGACCTTCTCAGTCGTCCATTTCAGTCACCTCAGTGTCATTTAGTGAGCCAGCAGTGTGAGGAGTGAAGGCCGACTGCTCCGTCTGCACTCGTCTGTCATCTGCTGCCTTAGTGAGGAGGAGTGCGGATTAAAGAGCAGGAATAGGAAACATTAACTTCACAATAAAATAAAGTGTTTAGTTTGTTATAAACTAAGGAAATACAAAAACAATTATTTTGTAGCATTTGATTTTTAAACAAGTCCTCACCAGCCTGACCAAAGCTGAACAGATCTTTACATTTCTAGATTTTTGGGTAAACTTCCAGACATTACTTAACAATTCATAAACAGATAATGAATTGTGTCCAAAAGAAAAGCAAAACACTAATTATTTTACTATAGAAAAAGAAATAACATCACCAAGAAACAGTGAAGTATTGAAATCAATTGTCGGGATTCTTTTAAATTTACAGTGCTCTTTTTTAAGACTGTAATAATGAAAAGTTTTATGAAAATTATTGTGGTGAAATAATTGTGGTGATATTCACACTTTACCTGAATACAGGAGAACTTGGACCAAACCAGAAATCCACAGCAACACAGCCAATAGAAATAGATGTCATTGTTAATAAATATAATCAGGAATTGTACTGCTAAATTGAAAAATGAGGAAAGGCATCTAAACAGAGAAAATGACTTCTATGTTATTTATTTTAGATTTTAACATTTACAGTAAATTGAGCACTGAAGAAGCTGGACTAAATATTTGAAAAGTCAGAATTATTTTAAGTGCTTTTCGGAACCAGGAATACAAAAAAGCATAAAGAATTGGATTAATTCCAAAGTTGACCTCAGTTACCGAAACTAAGACATTGCGCAGGACATGTATGAAATTATTATTAAAGTCAGTACTCAGAGAGAAGATCTGAAGAGGGAGCCAGCAGATAATAAAAGCCCCCACGACTACTCCTAATGTTTTTGCGGCTTTTCTTTCAGATGGTTTTGATATTTTACTGTCACTCAACTCCACAGTTTCCCTCTTTTCTATCATACAGTTGATGGCTCTTGAATGGCTTCTTGCAACTACAAATATTCTGATATAAAAACCAATCATCAGTGAATAAGGAATAAAAAAAGTTATGAATAAAAAAAAAATGATAATTTCGTAAATACTGAGTACTACACAACCTCCTTCACATTGCTCTACATCAATATAACTCAAACATAAAAGTACGAATGAAATTAAAAGTGCAAACAGCCACACTACAGCAATGCTGATGGTTGCAACAGTTAAAGTTATTTTTGAGCTGTAAAAGAAAGGATGGCAGACAGCAATGTAGCGATCAATGGATATTAAAACCACATTATATATCACAGATATGCTAAGAATATTTGCAAGTGCCTGATACAAATAACAATAAAGAACTCCAAAGTACCAGCAAAGTTCAATCTGGAGACTCAAAGAAAAGGGCAACACAAAGAAACCTGATAAGAAATCGGCCGCTGCAAGTGAAAGGATCAGAAGATTAGTCGGCGTGTGCAGCTGAACAAAATGAGAAATAGAAATGATGACAAGAAGATTTCCAAAGACTGTCGATGAAAGCAAAAGACACGAGAAAATATAATAAACTCCATAAACTTCAGTTCCATAAATCAGTTTAGGACAAGATACATTACTGTGAGGATAACAAAGGCCAAGTTTCACTCCATTCCACTCCATGTGTGTCCCCTGACTGAGCCGTCCTGCCTGCACACTGAGATGTTTATACACTGAGGCCCTGCGACTGCCATATTCTCTCTGCTGACGTAATTCACATGAGGCGTCTCTCTGCTGTGTGTGCTTCACAAATTCTCTCAGGATGTTTGTTTGTTCATTTCAGTTCTTACTCACTAATGAGTTCATCAAATCTCAGATGTCTTCATTATATTTGTTTGTCAGGAGCCGCTCAGGGCTGCGGTGGTCTCTCCTCACAGCTCCACAGTGGTCCAGCTGCTGGCTCTCTGCAGTTTCCTTCTTCTCCTCTGTCTGCTGTTTTTGTTTTTTTGTTCTCAGTCACTTTGACTTTCTTTCATCATCACAGCGAGCAGCACATTAAATCAGCAGGTTCAGATGAGCTGAGGTTGTGCCCAGTGGTGGTCTGACACTCCATGCTGTCCTGTGCTGCTCAAAGCCCCTCTGACTCCTACATGGAATGTGCTGGACCACCCTGTGCTCATAAGAGCCCCCCACACACACACACATAGTGTACAGTAACAGCTGTGTGTCATTTAAAATCCATCCATCCATCCATTATCCAACCCGCTATATCCTAACACAGGGTAATGGGGCTTTGCTGAAGCTAATCCCAGCCAACACAGGGTGCAAGGCAGGAAACAAACCCCGGGCAAGGCGCCAGCCCACCGCAGGGCGCGGGCACGCACACACACACCAAGGACAATTTAGAATCGCCAATCCACCTAACCTGCATGTCTTTGGACTGTGGGAGGAAACCGGAGTACCCGGAGGAAACCCACGCAGACACGAGGAGAGCATGCAAACTCCACACAAGGAGGACCCGGGAAGTGAACCTGGGTCTCCTAACTGCGAGGCAGCAGCGCTACCCACTGCGCCACCATGCCTCCCGTCATTTAAAATGCCTTTTTTAAATAATTCAGTCCTTTATCATAGTGAATATCAAAATAACACCTTTAGCCTTTAAGCATAAGGTCAGCAGAACGTGAGACTCAGCACAGACCCAGCAAATCATGAAGCTGAGTTCCTTTAAACAGTTCAACTGGATCACATTCTAGGAGCCCATTGAACCAGGGTTTAAATTCAACTCCTACAATATAACAATCCACAGCACACAATAAAACACATCAATAATCCATGAAGACGTAAAGCCAGCACTGAGAATCCAAAGGCCGCTGAGCGACTGCCCATTCAGTGTGTCCATGCAGAGCCTTCACGGCGGCCTCTCCGTTCCAAAGCAGCCTGATAAATGTCTGCAGTTCTCGTGTTCTCCCCGTGGCCTGTGATGAACGAGCACCCAGTGCTATGGTGGAGGTTTGGGGCTCTGGATTGTCCACTTCATGTCTGCCCCATCACTTTATGGTGGACCTGAGGAGACAAAATGATCCTCTGTGGTGATGTGAACAGCAAGATAGTGAAATGTTTGTGAAATAACACAGTATGGTTTGTAAAATAAAGGAATCATTTCATGAAAAATATCCTTTTATTTATTTATTTATTTGTTTGTTTGTTTGTTTCTTTATTTTTTCATGTGAGGTGTGAGTACACCAGTAAACGTGACCCATAAATTGTGTTTTAAGGTATTATGGTCTGCACTGTATAAGATGATTCCTGACGGACTCTCAGCTCCTTTATTTCTGCTCTGCTCAGCTGATGCTTTACTTGTTCCACTTTAAGAGTTGCCCCCCTCATTTCAGACCCCCTTGTGTGTTTATTCAGGAGGTATTATGATGTGGTGGTCCGCACTTCTGCCCTTTTGATTTAATGTTCTTGTTCCAGTCCTTCGCCCGGTCACTGCTGGTGTTGAATCTCCATGTTCTCTCTTTGCATGTGTGGCTTTTACTCCGCAGGACAGCAGAAGACTTTTATTATCTCAGAGGGAAATTCGTCATCAGCAGAAATGTGTGACACGTAGGACATTGTTAAATACGGACAATAAAACAATAAAAGAGACCACACATGACAGCCATTGTTGTAACCAGCACACACACCATAAGACTTCTACAAATCAGAATAACGATTCTTGACCCTAAATCAGCAGCTTGATGGCCACAAGTGACACTTTGGAGACAGAATGGCTGCTGTGTGACAAAATCAAATTGTCCTTCTTTACCACTTGTTGGTGATGGCGGTCAGTAAGAGAAGGCTGCTGCGGACCCCCACTTTCACTGCTCATTATAATGTTGTTACTCACACAGTTTTTTGTTCTTTATACTGAGATTCACAACCTAACATTCATTCATTCATCTTCCTAACCTACTTAACTAGAGCAGGGTCACAGGGTAGCTGGAGGCAATCCCAGCAAGCACTGGACATAAAGCAACACCAATGGACAGGACACCCCATCACAGGTGAACACACACACACACACACACACACTGACCCCTGAACTGACTTGATCAGATGTGTCTTGCAGCAGGCCTGACTCCCACTTTCAGAGCCCAATTTCTGTCTCCACACTTTCATTGATGTCCCCTCAGCTGACAAGATTTCAAAGCCCCCGTGTTCACAGGTCACCATCCAGTACACACAGATTTTCACATCAGAATTCACTAAAATATCTTTGTCACTAATGGGTGAGAAGTGGACTGAGTGGTCTCAGATGCAGACCCTCTCACTGCCCCCCTTCAGTTAAAGCAGTGAAGACATGACATTAGATATTTGTTTCTCCAACTGTGGCTACAGGAGGCAAAACTCACGAGAAACGTAATGTCAGTCGAACATCTCAAACGGCGTCAATAACAGCCCTCTAGCCCTCATAATTGACTTGTAATTTATTTGTATGCATTTATGACAAAACTTTTCTGAAATTATTCTCATAAAGAAGACATTTTCATAATGGAGAGAAGCAGCATATTGATTGACAGAATCAAGTTAGTATTTCACTGTATTCTGTTGTAATAAATGCAAGAAAAGCAGATAAAGATTTGGGGTATTGTGATGATCCCCGTATAATTGTCAGTTCAAAAACAAAACCCCAGTGAAATAGCAATTGGTGTCTTTTCAGACACGAGTCTCCATTTGACTGACTCCAAGGTAGAGGGGGACCCATTTTTCAATTCGGAGGACAGGAAGAGGCGGGTGGCCAGGAACTTGAAGTGACATCATTCAGGATGCAACTGTCAATCACTGCTTCTGCAGAGTAAGGAAGACAAAAAGGATTAGGTAACAGCGCCAACCCCTGGCTTGGAGTGTAATTACATTTATAGGAGTCTTGAAGTTGTCGGGTTGGCAATCTTAACCATTAGGTCATGTCTCCAAGAAAGTGCATCGGAATTTGCACGGAGGGAACCACAGCAATGTAGGACTTTCAGTTTAAATGGCCAGAGGTCCAAGAACCATTGAGTGACGCATGGGCTCGACTCTTTGCGCAGCACCATCCACTGTAAAGGTGCAGGTCGGTGACTTGAGTGAATTCATGGCCAAGCAGGTAGTACCTCAGCTGATGGGTAGCCCACTTAATCTCCAATGCTTCCCTTTCCACAGCTACATACCTGGTTTCCCAGTCCAGTAGTTACTGGTTTAGGAACATGAGTGGGTCTTCTACACCATCAATGCTCTGCCTCAACACGGCACCAAGACCTGTGTCCAAAGCGACGGTCTGGACATTAAAAGGCAGAGAAAACTCAGGAGCCAACAAGACTGGTGCAGATGTAAGGGCCTGCTTTAAGTCACAAACTGCAGTTTCCATTTTTTGTTCCAAACCACCATTTAAGTGTCCACTTCATTGTCAGGTCAGTCAAGGGTGAAGCCTTCTCAAAAAAATGAGATACAAACCCAAGGTAGTACCCCACAAGTGCCAGGAAGTTTTGGACTTGCTGCTTTGTTCAAAGACAGGACCAGTTAAGTGTGGCATTAACTTTGATACACTGTGGTCTTGACAGCACCTGATTATTATAGAATACTAAATCCAGACCGGCTTCACCCCGTGTTGGTGCTTTAACATGCTGTGTTAAAAAACAGTCACTGATTACTTCTAAAAACTCCTGCTCTTGTGCTCCTCCATCTGTAAGGTTATCCCAGTTAATATTTGGATAATTAAAGTCCCCCATGACTATAATATCTCCTTGTAAACTTGCCTTTTTCATATTACTAAAAAGGTTTGTGTTGAAATTGGGTCTGAATTGGGTGGTCTATAACACACTCCTAAAATAAGACCTCTCTCCCTAATGCTTTCCAGATGAAGCCACATGTCCTCACTAAGATGGGGCTCATCATCCAACTAAAGAGGACTTACATTTAAATTATGTTTGGCATAAACAGCAACCCCACCTCCTTTTCTGTTCTGTCTATCCTTCCTAAAAATGTATGTAACACTATGTAACACTCATCCCCATCTTTGTTATTTATCCAGGTTTCCATTATTTCGATAATATCATAATTATGCTCTGTTACATACAACTCCAACTCACTTACCTTATTTTTGATACTTCTCGCATTAAGTTAAGCTATTTAAAGTGTTAATCCTTCTACATTTAAATGTTTGCTTAGAATTTACATTACCACACTTTTTTATTTCTACACCTTTGTTTGTTCCTCCATGTATAGATCTAAACCTGGCCTGTCCTTATCTCCCAGCCCCCCAATCCTCGACTCGCCTACTCATATGCCTCCCCAATAAATTAGTGCCCCTCCAGTTCAGATGTAATCCGTCATGGCAGAACAGGTCCCATCTGTTCCAATAGAAGTCCCAACGCCCCATAAACCAATACCCTTCTACCCTGCACCAAGATTTGAGCCACGCGTTAAGCCTTTTAATCTCCTCAATCTTATCAGGACTGGCGTGTAGCAAAGTCAGAACTTCAGAGAAGATTACCTTGTCAGTTCTGCTCCTCAGCTTGTCACCTAACTCTGAATCTGGATCACAGAACTGACAGACTACCCTTATATATGTCATTTGTTCCAAAATGGACAATAACAACTGGATCGACCCCATCACTCTGGCCAAGAGCCTATCCACCCTTCCAGGGAGGTTCCCCACCTGTGCACCCAGAAGGCAACACACCATGCAAGACTCTCTGTCTCTGTAGCACATTGCGTGTAATGATTGAGTCCCCAACTATCACTACCTCTCACTATATGGGAACTGGTTTTGAGTTGGCCCATTGGGGCTCCTCATCCCTGCCTATCACCTCAGAATTATCAGAGACACTGTCCAGCTCTGCAAGGACATGATAATGGTTCAACACTTCTAATTCTGGTGTTGATGCCCCTTTACTTTAATCCTGGTGACTGTGATCCACCTATTCTACCTGTCTGATCTGGAATCTATTCCTGTGCCACCTTGGCGCTCTAAAGAACACCTGGGTCAGGTCCACCAATTCTCTATTACAATGCACGCCAGCCATCTCTTCCTCCGGTTCAGCAATACTGAGCTTGAGGTGCTAAATATTGTACCTAAACTCAAGTGTTCTAATTCTGGATGAACATCAGACCACGATATTAATTAACAAATGGAGGCCTTTATCAAACTGTTCACACATGTTCAGTATGCAAGTTTCTTCTATAGCCCATGAGTGTGTTACTTTTTGTAATAACTAGTAACATAATTACTTTTGGAGTCCCTAGAGGGTGTGCTAGAGGGCATACCTTCTGGGGACTCCCTCGTACTGCTGGGGGACTTCAATGCTCACGTGGGCAGTGACAGTGAGACCTGGAAGGGCGTGATTGGGAGGAATGGCCCCCCCGATCTGAACCCGAGTGGTGTTTTGTTATTGGACTTCTGTGCTCGTCACGGATTGTTCATAACAAACACCATGTTCAAGCATAGGAGTGTTCATATGTGCACTTGGCACCAGGACACCCTAGGTCTCAGTTCGATGATCGACTTTGTTGTCGTGTCGTCGGACTTGCGGCCACATGTCTTGGACACTCGGGTGAAGAGAGGGGCGGAGCTATCAACTGATCACCACCTGGTGGTGAGTTGGCTTCGATGGTGGGGGAGGATGCCGGTCAGGCCTGGTAGGCCCAAACGTGTTGTGAGGGTCTGCTGGGAACGTCTGGCAGAGCCCCCTGTCAGAAGTAGCTTCAACTCCCACCTCCGGCAGAACTTCGACCATGTCCCGAGGGAGGTGGGGGACATTGAGTCCGAATGGGCCATGTTCCGTGCCTCTATTGTTGAGGCGGCTGACCGGAGCTGTGGCCGTAAGGTGGTCGGTGCCTGTCATGGCAGCAATCCCCGACCCCGTTGGTGGACACCGGCGGTGAGGGATGCCGTCAAGCCGAAGAAGGAGTCCTACCAGTCCCTTTTGTCCTGTGGAACTCTGGAGGCAGCTAATAGGTACCGGCAGGCCAAGCGGAATGCGCCTTCGGTGGTTGCTGAGGCAAAAACTCGGGCATGGGAGGAGTTTGGGGAGGCCATGGAGAACGACTTTCGGACGGCTTTGAGGAGATTCTGGTCCACCGTCCGGCGTCTCAGGAGGGGGAAGCAGTGCAGTGTCAACACTGCATATGGTGGTGATGGTGCGCTGCTGACCTCGACTTGGGACGTTGTGAGTCGGTGGGGGGAGTACTTCGAAGACCTCCTCAATCCCAATAACATGCCTTCCAATGAGGAAGCAGAGCCTGGGGACTCGGAGGTGGGCTTCCCCATCTCTGGGACTGAGGTCACCGAGGTGGTCAAAAAACTCCTTGGTGGCAGGGCCCCGGGGGTGGATGAGATACGCCCGGAGTTCCTCAAGGCTCTGGATGTTGTAGGGCTGTCTTGGTTGACACGTCTCTACAACATCGCATGGACATCAGGGACAGTGCCTCTGGATTGGCAGACCGGGGTGGTGGTCCCCCTCTTTAAGAAGGGGGACCGGAGGGTGTGTTCCAACTACAGAGGGATCACACTCCTCAGCCTCCCTGGAAAAGTCTATTCGGGGGTTCTGGAGAGGAGGGTCCGTCGGATAGTCGAACCTCGGATTCAGGAGAAACAGTGTGGTTTTCGTCATGGTCGCAGAACAGTGGACCAGCTCTACACCCTTAGCAGAGTCCTGGAGGGTGCATGGGAGTTCGCCCAACCAGTCTACATGTGTTTTGTGGACTTGGAAAAGGCGTTCGACCGTGTTCCTCGGGGGATCCTGTGGGGGGTGCTCCGGGAGTATGGAGTACCGGACCCCCTGATAAGGGCGGTTCGGTCCCTGTACAACCGGTGTCAGAGCTTGGTCCGCATTGCCGGCAGTAAGTCAAACCCATTTCCAGTGAGAGTTGGACTCCGCCAGGGCTGCCCTTTTGTCACCGATTCTGTTCATAACTTTTATGGACAGAATTTCTAGGCGCAGCCAGGGTGTTGAGGGGGTCCGGTTTGGTGGACTCAGGATTGGGTCACTGCTTTTTGCAGATGATGTTGTCCTGTTTGCTTCATCAGGCCGTGATCTTCAGCTCTCTCTGGATCGGTTCGCAGCTGAGTGTGAAGCGGCTGGGATGGGAATCAGCACCTCCAAATCCGAGACCATGGTCCTCAGCCGGAGATGGGTGGAGTGCCCTCTCAGGGTTGGGAGCGAGATCCTGCCTCAAGTGGAGGAGTTCAAGTATCTCGGGGTCTTGTTCACGAGTGAGGGAAGAATGGAGCGTGAGATCGACAGGAGGATCGGTGCGGCGTCCGCAGTGTTGCGGGCTCTGCATCGGTCTGTTGTGGTGAAAAAGGAGCTGAGCCATAAGGCAAAGCTCTCAATTTACCAGTCGATCTATGTTCCTACCCTCACCTATGGTCATGAGCTATGGGTAGTGACCGAAAGAACGAGATCGCGAATACAAGCGGCTAAAATGAGTTTCCTCCGCAGGGTGTCTGGGCTCTCCCTTAAAGATAGGGTGAGAAGCTCAGTCATCCGGGAGGGACTCAGAGTAGAGCCGCTGCTCCTCCGCATCGAGAGGAGTCAGATGAGGTGGCTCGGGCATCTGATCAGGATGCCTCCTGGACGCCTCCCTGGTGAGGTGTTCTGGGCATGTCCAACGGGAGGAGGCCCCAGGGAAGACCCAGGACACGCTGGAGGGACTATGTCTCTCGACTGGCCTGGGAACGCCTTGGGATTCTCCCGGAAGAGCTAGAAGAAGTGGCCGGGGAGAGGGAAGTCTGGGCATCTCTGCTCAAGCTGCTGCCCCCGCGACCCGATCTCGGATAAGCGGGAGACAATGGATGGATGGATGGATAGTAACATAATGTAATTCTTAATTTATTTAAGTAAAAACACCCGCATTTTTATTATTTTTATTACCCAGCAGCAACGGATGTAACGCAAGAAGCACATGTACCAGTATGCCACCCCTTTGCAGGGCTCAATCACACTGCCAAGGAGAACACATTCATAAAGTGTCTCTTTGTTTAAATGTATTTAAGAAACACAAGAAATGATCACAGGCTTCTGTTTCTGGTGGCTAATGATGGCGTTGAACTCTTTTTAGCTCAGTTTGATGTTGGAGAGCTTTGAGAACTCCATCTCTACTTACACATGATTTTTAATAACACAGGTTCCTCACCTTATCCCAGTTACATGTGGCCTTTTAAACACACCTGCGCTTAGAGGACTTCTTACACACCTCTTGTAAAACACACACCCCGCTTTCCAGTTTCTTACACAATAAAGACATTTCAAGCTTCATCAGTACACTTCAGACTTGAATGAAAATTCACAATTAATGCCAGGAGGAGTAGTAAGAATTACATTATTGTAAGGAATTAGTATCACCTTCCACAATGTCTCCCTTAGTAAGAGTTACATTAAAAATGTACAGTTTAAGTAATGAGGTTCATTGAAGTTGATGACGTAGTTGTAGAACTTCTGTCTCTGATGAGGTACAAGTGCTGTTCTTCCAGTGGCTTTGAAATACGAATATAAAACATATAAAGGGTCCAATCAACACAATAATTACTAAAATAGGCAAGAATGCTCTTAAAAATACTTCACAGTGTGTCCTAAATGAAGATGTCAGCCATTCTGCTCGTTCTTTTTGAAAGCCTGCAGCCCCTTGTACTACGTTTGGTGTACAGGGGGCCATGTCTGTAAATATTGTGAGGGGATATCAGGTACAACACTGAGAACAAACCCCTTGATGGAGTAACAACATGTCATGTAATTTTGGAGGACCACAGTCATCGGGGTGGTCTAGTGAACAGTCACATGAGCAACAACATGGCCAATATAACAAGAAGCCCACCCCTCAGGATAGCATCTCTGCCAGCGGGCACAGTCATTTATACAGCTGTGAATGCCTGCAGTTCATTCTTTTTAGGTTTAGCCCACCATGACAGCTGTGACTTATTCACACCCCACACATTGGACTGTGTTTCCTCAAGGATACGGTGAAAGGCCTGTGGTGTTTTCACAAAGTCTTTAACGTGAACTTGACGCAGCTGAGTTTACACACCCAGTCTTAATACACGACAGTATACTGATGAGCTACAGTGATGTGCTCTCAACACACAAGCTGTCATCATATAAAGTTACATTGTGACAAACAAAAGTGGGACACCTGGGTCATGTCCTGTGTGGAAACATGAGAGCCAGGAGTGTGTCACTGCCATTCAGAACACCTCAGTCAGTAACTCACCAATGGAGGTGTCACCCCCCGATGGCATGGCCAGTACTCTAAGTGGACTCCACCTCACACTTTACACTGCTGACTGATCTGCTTTACGCATGCATGAATAATTTACGGTGTAAACACGCATGTCACTACCTGATCCACCTGGATTTACACCCCACAAGGGGTACATTAGTACCCATAATGAGAATATTATGAAAGGACTTGCTTGTTTTGCATGTATTCATTGTACCTTGTGCTGGATTAAGCATGCTGTGCTCCTCACTATGCACCACAGATCGGGTAGTGACAGAGATGGCCCCCCCAAGTCATCACAGATTCTGTGAGTACCAGTGCAAAACAAGGCTGCCGCCAAGTCTACAGCTCTGATCCCTATGCGCTCACAGAGTTCCTGCTCTTTGATTGGCTGAGCCAAGTAGTGGTGGTATGCGATTGTTTGAAGTTGTGCTCCAGGCAGCTGGCCAACTGTTTTTTGTTTCCGGTCTGTCAGTGCAGATGCTTTGCACTTTTCTCTTCCATCAAGAAGACAGAAACACCTTGTGTGTAGTAATAAATCTTTGGGTATTATTATTATTATTTCACAAGGTGTTAGGTGTTTTCTGACTCTGGGAGGTGGGGGTCTCCTTCAAGGTTTGTTTTAACTCAACATCATGCCATGTAGAGAATTGCACTTGCATTTGGCCGAAATACAGTTTTTTATTTATTTATTGTTTTACTTATTACTAGTTTATGGTCAGTTGTTTTATTTTGTTAGTACTGCTACCTCACAGCCAATTTCACATTTGTGGCCACAATAATCGTTCCAGTATAGTCGGCAGACACTTCCCAAGCCCTCAGGGACACTTAAAAAGCCACTGCACCATTATAGTCTATATCATTATAGACTGGGATATCCTGCAGGGATCTCATAATGAGAACATTGAGGAAGTTGTTGACTGCACTACTGACTACATCAACTTCTGTATGGACATTGTAGTTCCAGTAAGAACAGTACGCTGCTATGCTAACAACAAGCCATGGATTACAAGTGACACCAAGGGCCTTTTGAATCAGAAGAAAAGGGCTTTTAAAGACGGTGATCAGCATGAGCTCAAGCGCGTGCAGAAGGAACTCCGAGTCCAACTCAGGGCGGCGAAGGAGCAGTACAGGAGAAAGCTGGAGCAGAAGTTGCAGAATAACAGCATGAAGGAAGTGTGGGATGGGATGAAGATCATCACTGGCTGCAGCTCGAAGCGGGGGTACCACCATTGAGAGAGACGTGAAGAGAGCAAACCAAATGAACAACTTTTTTTAACAGGTTTGACCACCCTAACCCACTCTCACTCTCACCTCGGAGTACTGCACCCTCCACACATCCTTCTGCTGATACCAGCATAGGAAAAACATCCCCACCCATAATAACAACAGCGCAAGTGAGCAGAGAGCTGAGGAGACTTCGTGCCAGCAAAGCAGCGGGTCCAGATGGAGTATCGCCACGACTGCTGAAGGTCTGTGCATCGGAGCTGGGGGGTCCTCTACAGCGCATCTTCAACCTGAGCCTGGAACAGGGGAGAGTCCTGAGGCTTTGGAAAACATCTTGTATCACCCCAGTCCCAAAGGTATCACGTCCTAGTGAGCTGAATGACTTTCGGCCTGTTGCTCTGACATCACATGTGATGAAGACCATGGAGAGGCTGCTGCTTCACCACCTTAGGCCACAGGTTCAACACGCCCTTGACCCTCTGCAGTTTGCATATCAGGAGAAAGGTGGGAGCGGAAGATGCCATCATCTATATGCTACACCGATCCCTCTCTCACTTGGACAGAGGCAGTGGTGCTGTAAGAATTATGTTTCTAGACTTCTCTAGCGCCTTCAACACAATCCAACCTCTGCTCCTTAGGGACAAGCTGACAGAGATGGGATTAGATTCATACCTAGTGGCATGGATCGTGGACTATCTTAAAGACAGACCTCAGTATGTGCGTCTTGGGAACTGCATGTCTGACATTGTGGTCAGCAACACAGGAGCGCCACAAGGGACTGTACTTTCTCCGGTCCTGTTCAGCCTATATACATCGGACTTCCAATACAACTCGGAGTCCTGCCATGTGCAAAAGTTCGCTGATGACACTGCTATCGTGGGCTGTATCAGGAATGGGCTGGAGGAGGAGTATAGGGACCTAATCAATGACTTTGTTAAATGGTCCGACTCAAACCACCTACACCTGAACACCAGCAAAACCAAGGAGCTGGTGGTGGATTTTAGGAGGCCCAGACCCCTCATAGACCCAGTGATCATCAAAGGTGACTGTGTGCAGATGGTGCAGACCTATAAATATCTGGGAGTGCAGCTGGATGATAAATTAGACTGGACTGCCAATACTGATGCGCTGTGCAAGAAAGGACAAAGCCGGTTATACTTCCTTAGAAGGCTGGCTTCCTTCAACATCTGCAATAAGATGCTGCAGATGTTCTATCAAACAGTTGTGGCGAGCGCCCTCTTCTACGCAGTGGTGTGCTGGGGAGGCAGCATTAAGAGGAAAGACGCCTCACGCCTGGACAAACTGGTGAGGAAGGCAGGCTCTATTGTTGGCATGGAGCTGGACAGTTTAACATCTGTGGCAGAGCGAAGGGCACTCAGCAGGCTCCTATCAATTATGGAGAATCCACTGCATCCACTAAATAATGTCATCTCCAGACAGAAGAGCAGCTTCAGCGACAGACTGCTGTCACTGTCCTGCTCCACAGACAGATTGAGGAGATCGTTCCTCCCCCAAACTATGCGACTCTTTAATTCCACCAGGGGGGGTAAACGTTAATATTTAACATTATACATAGTTATTGTCTGTTTTTTTCACCTGTATTATTATCATTTTTTAATTTAATATTATTTATTGTATCAGTATGCTGCTGCTGAAGAATGTGAATTTCCCATTGGGATTAATAAAGTATCTATCTATCTATCTATCTATCTATCTATCTATCTATCTATCTATCTATCTATCTATCTATCTATCTATCTATCTATCTATCTATCTATCTATCTAGTCCAGTAAAGACTACTGTAGTTTGGTTTCTCCTTTGACTTCAATACATTTTGTGAAGTTCTAAACATCTCGTGTCAAATCGAATCACGTGGAGTTCACTCAGGCCTACTCACAAACACATGCTGAAGCTGTGGGTATCCATCAATAAGGGCGTGCACATAAGGCAACCTTCAAAAGGGCGACCTCAATTGGGCGCGGCGAATAAAAGCGCACATAAATAAAGGCGAGCTTCAAAAGGACGACCTCAATTGGGCGCGGCGAATAAAAGCGCACATAAATAAAGGCGAGCTTCAAAAGGACGACCTCAATTGAGCGCCGAATAAATGCACGCGCAAATAAAGGAGTGCTTCAAAAGGGTGACGTCAATTGGGCGCAGCGAATAAAGGCAAACGCAACAAAATTACAGAAAATTTATTAGATAAAGGCAATGTTTGAACGTATAAAAAGGTGAAAGCAAGAATATTAAAACATCCAATTAATTAATGCATGAACTTCTAACGAACTATTTCTAAAGCTCTCTATATTTCGTTGTTTTCAAAATTACAGAAAATTAGATTAAGGCAATGATTGAATGTATAAAAAGGTGAAAGCAAGTTACACTTGAAGCTGTAGATGTGCAATGCCACGTAGATATTTGAGATGCGGTCTATTAGCATAATCAAGGACAATTAATTTAATTCGCTCTGAAGGTCATCCTTTTGAAGCGCTCCTTTATTTGCGCGCGCATTTATTCAGCGCTCAATTGAGGTTGCCCTTTTGAAGATCGCTTTTATTTATGTGCGCTTTTATTCTCCGCGCCCAATTGAGGTTGCCCTTTTGAAGGTCGCCTTTTTGTGCGCGCCCTTATTGAATAGAACCGAAGCTGTGTGGCTAATGTAGACTTTGGATACTTTAATTCTGCCTTCCCAGCACAGCCACACTTGACCTTCCTCAGTTTCTCTTTTTTATAACCCAGACGTCCAATGACGTCCAGGCTTTGTGCCTCTCAAACAATATGACATTACATCAAGAAATCCCCTTTAGGGCCATATATCTTCTCCGACTGCCTAAATCTAATTTCTCCTTCCCTTCCTAAATCTTGATCTTCAGTGACTGAAGAGACCTGACTATCTGCTCACTCATACTGATTTGCAGAAGGTTTGCTCTGGGATAAGGACGGCAGTCTGTGGATTTATTAGGAGGTGGTGGACAGAATAATCATCATCATCCTCGAGATTACATTTTGAATGCCAGTTGAACACAAGCATTTGATAGTAAAGAGTATTTCACCTGAGGCACTGCCACAGATTTTACATTGGGGAGCTACTCTGACTCATTCTGCTCCTGGTGCTGCACATTTACCTTTTATTTTGAACACTTTTTTCTTTTGATTTTGGCTCAGTTTTGATTCTGTCTTTTGATTGCAGATTGTGCTTGGTTTAGCAGTTTCCAATATTCTACTTTAAGCTGTCTGCTTTTGGCCAATGTTTCCTAATTAACATGTGCAGAAGAGCCATTGCTCCCGCTAAAAAGACCTCTACCTGATATTTTGTTTATTTGTATAGTCTTTCTGTATTGCAGATTTTCACCAATCGCTGATGGGTCTGGAACCTAACTTCCGCGATAGGCGGGGGATCACTGTACATATATTGTCAAACACACACACACATACACACATCTCCATGTAAGTTTATGGGGATTTCGGCCTGTGGGAATTTCTGTTCATTTTCAATGAAAATCTCCTGAAGTGGATCAGCTTGGAGGTCTAGGAGGGATACTGGATCGACCCCTGGACCATGGACAAATCAACGGATCAAGACCTACTAAAGGCCATCGCTGCTCGACTCTTAGGAGCAGACAGATTTTTGAGAAAGTCTGCGTGTCATCTTACAAGGCACATTTTACATCTACTGTCTGTAGACATATTCTGGTTATAGGAGAATGAGCACCAGGTGGTCTCCTAGGGCTAGGTTCAGACTCTTAGAACTTCCATGAAAAATGTTTACGGGTAAAGGGACACATCTGATAGGCATTGAGCCAACCTGGAAAAAGGCCGAACTCAGCAGTTCTTCTTCTGGTCAAAGAGGTTGCTGTTTGGTAGCATTTCCAAAAAGTGCCACTGTAGACACAAGATCAGCAGTCTTGGCACCTGTCAGCCACTGGGTCAAGGAGGAAAAGAGCTGACCTCCTCAGTTCTTCACCAGGCATAAGGTGGTCAATTTCACTCCCTTAGCTCTTCCAGAGAAGTGTCACCTAGCAGGAGGGATACCTGGGCCTCCTCAAATTAGTCTAGGGTCTTTGTTTCGCCACCCAGGATGAATGGTGTTCCATCAAACCTTGTTGTTGTTAGTGCTTGTTAAAATGTGAAGTCCCATATGGGGGTTCCTCTTAACCCCTTAGAACTTTTGGGAGAAAGTCACTGAAAGTAGTTTGCCTAGGATTTAATTATTTGCAATGTGTCGAAAATATCTGTCGATAATGAAATACAGGAACCTTCCACCTCAGACCTGACATCCATGAAGGGTACCAGTAGATTTGAGAGACTTAGCTGAGAAAGGTTGGGGGGGCTGGGGTTGAGTATGCTCAGCTGTAAGGACCTGATTTCACTGGTTGACAAGCCGCTTAGACCGGTGGTGCAATTGACTACCACTGACTACTCTGATTGAGGGGGCCATTGCTGACCCCTTAGGATTTCCCCCCAGCACATGGCAAAGGGTCATATGGTTGGATTTTCCCACATTTTTTCTGCTTTTGGCTACATGACCAGAGGCTTTGTTAGTTTTTCAAAATTTTGCTTATATGACATGAGTCCTGGGGTGGGGATTTAACATCTTGGACACCTTTGTGTTTATGGCTATGGATTTGTAAAGAAATATACAGGGCCTAGGGGTTTGTAGTAGGGATAAGGTAGTGTTGAAGTTATGATTCTCCCCCAGTATAGGGATAGTGTTATGATTAGGAGAAGGTTAACACCCAGGTGAGCGGTAGGTTGGGTTCAAATTGGGTTGCTGATCAGGGTTCAAGAGTCAGTTCAGGTTCAGCTGTGGTCCAGGGAAACAGTGTGGGGTAGAGTCCCAGTGAGGGGTATAGGGTGCCGAACCCTATCAATTGACACCTCACTTGGACCCCCATCCACCCTGACCTTGGGGTCAAAAACTCCCTTGAATGGTCAGAATAGGGTTAGTGCAACGGTGAGGGTTAGTGCCCAGTAGCACTGAAAAACTGGTGGGTCACCTTGGGGATCAGGTACGGAGGACATGACAATCTAGTGGATTTCAGGGCACCCCAGGGCTGGACATATACTCTAAAAAAAAGACGTCATCAAAAAAAAGGGCACAAAAATATTTCAACAACCATTAAGAAAATCAAAATGTACACATTCCAAAACCCAACAGAGGAGAGCAGAATAAAACTGACATTCTAAGCACATCATAACACACAAATGTCCGCTATTTTCTGGAAATCTGAGCTTTGAGAAAAGAACAGTGCAGACGAGGCATGGCGCTGGATGGAAGGTCTGCAGTTTATACTACAGGCTGGGAAGAATAAATATTACAGATGGCATTTCAAATGAACTTGTGTTCAAATGTGCACAATGATATATAAAGGAGGTGAACAACTGAGTCTGGGAGGGCAACAATGACGGGGTAAAAACAGGAAAAGTCAAACAAGTAAGTGCAGCAAAGTGAAAAGAAATAAAGAAACAGCAACAACATATTGTGTGTCCGCTGGACCTTTATCAACACTGGCAGGGGTCTCTTTAATGACCAACTGTCATAGTGGCCTTGAAAATACCATATGAATACCATAGCAGAGCTGCATGATGGGATTTATTATGAATTTCTGAACTCCACCAGCACGGAGGACTCTGAGGTTTGGTGCACTTTCTCTACGTACAGCGACACTGTTGCAGACCCCCTTTATCACTCTATTCAGTTGGTAACAGAGACAAGAGCAACAACATTGTTTTTGAAACTGACTACATTATTTATTTTATATAGTGATCTTTGATAAGTGAAGTTAATTGAGTGACTTTCGTAATATATGAATAAACACAATGACTTACATTTACAGCATTCAACACACAGCATATTTAACAAATGTCAGTCAGCTTGGAGTGACGTTAACAGACCACCGGCCTCCTGTACGTGAGGGGTTAGCCAGTGCACTGCTTTTTCAGGTTTAAATAAATGTTATATAAATCACCATTTCACCGAACACAAAGTTTCATATATTTGTGATGTGTCCTACAGCATTGCATCTAAATAATCCATCAAGAATATTTTTAGAAAATGAAACACAGTGTGAAACTCTCATTCAACACACCAAGATTTATCTAAACACACAAATATCAAGCATCAAGTCTTTGTTAATGATCACTGAAAGACACTTGTATTCAGATCCTCACTAAAGCATTCATTACAAAGAAATAAAATATCAAAACACACGAATGAGCTCACACCTCTGTATTGTGTCGTTAGATTTTTAAATGTCTTACAAGATAACTGAACCCTTTGTGTGTAGAAAGTAACAGGAGCCATTGTGCTCTACAACAACCCTGCAGCCATTGGACAAATGAAAGAGAAAGAAAGCCTGAACAATTCACAATGTGCCTATCAAAAGGAATAAATGTGAACTTAAACAATATTTATCCGAGAATAAATAGCAAAAATAAAAGGCTGAGAGAAACTGCAGGGCTGATAAGTGAAGAAGTTCAGCACAAGCTACAGAAACCTGAGAACAGAACTTGACAACAGAGAGAAAAGGAAAGAAATCAGTGACTTCAACCTCAAAGTTACTTCAGCATCATACAAAAGATAACGATAATAGCAGTCAAATAAAAAGAATTTCATGAAATAAAGGATCAAGATAATCAGATGCTTCATGACTTCATCAGTTTTCATTTTGGTTTTTTTCCCTCCTTTTTCTAACCTCATTGTTTCAAATAAACATTCGTGTCGAGTCCAACTCTGTCCTGCAGCACCGGGCACCGCAGAGTAACCCACCATGAGTGACTTGTGCCATGAGGACATCGGCTGGGATTTCGACATCATTGATAACAAATCAACTCACCGACATGTCGAATGTTTAAAAGACACAATCTGACAGAGCAGAGCAAAACTCACAGCAGTGCTTAGCAGTGGACTGTTTGTTTATTATGGGACTGATTATCAGACATTTTAATAATAAAACTCAAATCATATAAAGTATATTGATGTGCAGTAAGAAACATAAGCAGAATAAACAATATACAATACAATACAATACAGTTTATTTTTGTATAGCCCAAAATCACACAGGAAGTGCCGCAATGGGCTTTAACAGGCCCTGCCTCTTGACAGCCCCCCAGCCTTGACTCTCTAAGAAGACAAGGAAAAACTCCCAAAAAAAACGTAGTAGGGAAAAATAGAAGAAACCTTGGGAAAGGCAGTTCAAAGAGAGACCCCTTTCCAGGTAAGTTGGGCATGCAGTGGGTGTCAAAAGAAGGGGGTCAATACAATACAATGCAGTTCACAGAACAGAACAATTTCTCAATATAGTAAGAAATAAAAAATATAAATTTTAGAAGTACAGAGCAGAATTTAACAATAGATGATATATCCCATAATAAGATTTGGATTTGTGTAGAGTCCTGGAGACCTCATCCTTTAAGCTGCCTCCCCCATTTGGCCATTCCATGGCTGAAACAGTGCTGGGCCAGCCAATCCAATGAAAGGACCCCTCTTTCCCACGATTCCTGCGATCCTCCATCAGGATTGACTTTTCCTTAGGCAGGCAAAACAACTTGGCAGGTGGGCCATGGCACCAAGTGCCACATTTGAGTACCGAGAAGAAAAACAGAATAAGTGAGGGTTAGTATACAATTATAACTGTCATGTTACTTATGTTTAAGTGCTAATGACTAACAACAGAGATGCAGTCTGTACAGTTAATCAGCAGCTCTAGTCAGGGTGTGCTAAACTGAAGTAGTGAGTCTTCAGCCGGGATTTAAAAGCTGAGACCGAAGGGGCATCTCTTATAGTAGCAGGCAGACCATTCCACAGTTTAGGGGCCCTGTAACTAAAAGCTCGACCTCCCACTGTTATTTTATTAATCCTTGGAATCATAAGCAGACCGGCATCTTGAGATCTTAATGTGCGCTCTGGTTTGCAAATCATGATAAGTTCAGACAAGTAAGCCGGACCTCGACCATTTAATGATTTATATGTTAAAAGAAGGATTTTGAAATCTGCCCTAAACTTAACCGGGAGCCAGTGTAAGGATTTAAGAACTGGAGTTATGTGTTCGTATTTTCTTGTTCTTGTAATGATTCTTGCAGCCGCATTTTGGATTAACTGGAGGCTGTATAAAGAACAGTTTGAACATCCAGTGAACACCGCATTGCAGTAGTCAATCCTACTAGAGATAAATGAATGAATTAGTTTCTCAGAATCCTGTTTATTTAAAAAGCGTCTTAATTTCCTAACATTTTTAAGATGGAAGAAACATGTCTTGGACAACTTTGTAATATGCGCTTTAAATGACATGCTAGAGTCAAAGATAACTCCTAGATTGCAGGCTGATTCAGTAAAATTGACTGGGATTCCCACTGAGTTAAATGATGACAAAATATTGTTGTGATCAGCATCATTCCCTCCAACAATTAACATCTCTGTTTTATCTGTATTTAAAGACAAGTAGTTCTTATTCATCCACTCCTTTAATACACTAACACAACTAATTAAAGACACATTGGAGAAACTTCATTTGATTTAAATGAAAGGTATAACTGGGTGTCATCTGCATACGAGTGAAAATTAACATTATGTTTCCTAATGAGAGATCCCAGTGGAAGCATGGACAGTGAAAACAGTAAAGGTCCCAGTACTGAGCCCTGCGGGACACCATATTGAACTTCTGTGTATAATGATGGAGTACTGTCAGCACATTTCTGTACATATTGGAATCAATTTGATAAATAAGAACTAAACCAAGCGAGCACGGTGCCTGTAAGCCCAACATCATTTTCTAGCCTGTGCAGTAAAATAGAATGGTCGATGGTGTCAAATGCTGCACTTAAGTCCAACAACATAATATCCATCCATCCATCCATTATCCAACCCGCTGAATCCGAACACAGGGTCACAGTGGTCTGCTGGAGCCAACCCACCGCAGGACACATATAAACACACCCACACACCAAGCACACATTAGGGCCAATTTAGAATTGCCAATCCACCTAACCAGCATGTCTTTGGACTGTGGGAGGAAACCGGAGCATCCGGAGGAAACCCACGTAGACACAGGGGAGAACATGCAAACTCCACGCAGGGAGGACCCGGGAAGCGAACCCAGGTCCCCAGGTCTCCCAACTGCGAGGTAGCAGCGCTAATACACAATATGAGAAACAAAATAAGACACTTCTAGAATTTGAAGAAGCTGCTCATTACTTATTATTAACACACAGAATGCATAATAACATACAACACAAATAAATGCAAATTGTCAGCAGTGCACTGTCATCAAGATATAAAACGTACCATAAATGAATCACTGAAGACGCAGGGCTAAATATTTTAAAACTTAAAGTTATTTTAAGTGCTTTTCAGAACCAGGGATAAAACAAAGCATAAAGAATTGGATTAACTCCAAAGCTCACCTCACTGACCAGAACTAAGAAGTTCCTTATACTGTATCATGCAAGGTAAATAAAGTAACAGCAGTACAAAAATCAAAGAAAGTGACAGGCAACCAGCAGACCATAAAGACGCCCACCACCAGTCCGAGGGTCTTTGCCGCTTTTGTTTCAGACGTTTTAGGTGTGTTTGAATTGCTGCTCTCCACCTACTGCGTCTTTTCAATCAAACATTTAATGGCTTTAGAATGCCTTTGGGCAACTATAAATATTCATGCATATGAACATATCATTAGTAAATATGGAATAATACAAATAAATATTAAAAAAACAAAAGGTGAATTCTCATATCCATAAAATACACATATTTGTTTACATTCCCCTGTTTCGATATAACTAAAATATACAAAAAGGAATGTGAATATAAACAAATACAACCACAACACTACAGTACTGACCTTAGTGATATTCACAGTCATTTCTGAGCTATAAAAGAATGGATTACAAACAGCAATGAAACAATTCATGGATTTTAAGAAGCAGTGAGTAACAATGGCCACATCAAACAAATTAGCAAGTGACTGATAGACGTAACAGTAAATCACACCAAAATACCAGCAGGTTTCAATCTGAATAATCAAAGAAAAGGGCAACACAAACAAACCCACCAAGAAATCAACCGCTGCAAGTGAAAGGATCAGAAAATTAGTCTGTGTGTGGAGCTGAAAGAAATGAGAGATAGAAATGATGACAAGAAGATTTCCACAGATAGTGACTGAGATCAAAAGAACAGAGAAAATATAAAAACATACATAGAATTCTGTGTCATAAATTAATTTATAGCAAGATGCATTACTATTAGGAAAGCAGTAACCAATCTTTGGTGTCTTAAACTCCATTTTATTTCCCTCAGCAGTTCCACGTTTACGCACAGACATGCTAAGACTGCTGTACCTGACCGCAGGCGTCTGCAGGTGATATTTATACAGTCTCTAGACGGATTACAGCAGCCTCTCTGCCATCTCATAATCGTTGAATATCTTAAACACTCCTAATGAACCCCAGGGGACTCTATAATCCTCATTGTGCGTTTTTAAACTGATAATTGGCTACCACCGACACACAGACAATCTGCAGTGCGGCCCAAGCTGATGTTATTTGTGATCTTCAGCACTGTTGTTAGTTTTTACACTCATTCTCGTAATGCCCAGTGAAAGGCCTGATGTCATTCTTATACTCAGTTTAGATTTTTTTACTTAGCTGATCATATATAGAAATACATTGAAATCATTAAAGAAATTTCAAACTCACTTGAAATTATCTTTGAAAGATTTTTAGAAGTAACTAATTATTTTAAGATGTCATTAGTTGATTTAGACTTACCTTGAATTAAATTACAAACATCTATTAATCAATTACAGACATATTTTAACCACTTTGTCTTTACTAAATCATATCTTTAAAGGACTAACAAATATGTTTCTGAATTTACCCAAGGGACTAATAGAGTTTATCTAATGTAATCTAAATCACTCACAAATATCTTTTCTTCATTTCCTCTTTATTTAAATAAAGATAAATTATGGACATGAAGGTTCTACTCCATAGTTGAAATGCTGCCATTCAACTAATAAACATCGAAATTGGATAACCAATATTCTGTTTAGTTGTTCACTTGACAAGTGGCAGTCACACTCATTGATTCACAAACAGTTTTCACCCAGAAATCATCAGGTTGCCCTTCAGCCCTTAAGGCTGACAACTAAATGTTGTCTGCTCCTACCGCATACTGATGGAGTGAAGACACTCAGCATTTCCTGCCATGAGAAAGTATAGGCGGTGCACTTCACATCGGTTCACACAGCACACAGCTGGAGCAGATCACCTTTACAAAGGTCTGAATTCAAAACTTAGGTCATAGCAAGACAAAGGCCTCACTTAGTCACTGTGACATAACACCTCAAATGTGACCAGAAGTCAGAGAGGGGGCCAATGGCATCCAGCAGCAATGACACAATGGATTAATGACACTACAGATTAAGCTGCTACACTGTGTCCTAACTTAAGGGAATGCTTAAGCAGAATATCAAAACAGATGACCATCCAAGAACTTGTTGTTGTCGAGTGACCAGCCCATAGCAGCACTGACACACTAGACAGGTCCATCTGTTTCAGATCTGCTACTCGTACTGCTGCTGTACCTGCCAGTAGACAGAATGGCCATGTCCATGTCAACACCTCCATGACATCTGACTCTTACAGATGGACAATGACAGGCTACACACAGCTGCTGTGTTCACAACTGCCCTGAGGAATGCTGGGGTGCAGATGGTGCCTTCACCTACCTTCTCTCCAGATGTTAACCCAGAAGAGCTATGATTATGTCAGCTACAGTTATATCAGTTCTCCAAACTCACTTGAGGATTAGACTAGTGTAGCCGGATTCAGTCATCTAAGATGATTGCGTGATCCCAATCCCAGAATCCCAGAACTCGAAAACAGGACTTCATACCTCACCCCTAGTGAAGAGCTGGCTCTCCAGCAAAATGCCTTTCATCCTGTTTCTGAGGGCATTGAAGGGAGAGGCTTCTCCTCAGAACTGGTGGCAGGAAGCAGCAGAGGTCACTTTATTGTGGGTAAAGGACATATATGTGCTTTGTGTGTGCCATAGGTGTGTTTTCAGAGTCCTTGTGGTTCAACTTCCATATATTCCTGTATTGATGGGTCAGTTGCAGGGAATGTCATGACACTTCCACCTGTGCTTGAGTAACGAGAGGCTGACCCATGTGATTTGTTGGATGAGGACACAGCATCTGACCACTCGTCAGAAGAAGAGGGAAGGATGTAAATACTTCATATTTAATAATGTATAAACTCCACTGTAAGCATTCCTGTACTGATGGTGATATAACTGTTGTGCAGGAGCCCATTGCCAGCACACAGGCCCCTTCTGGTATACAGTCGACAAGGGAGATGGGCAGGTTAGTTGGGATGTCCTAATGAAGCTCCTTGAACCATTTGGTGTGTTTTGTGAACACGTGACATGACTAAAGGGAGTCAAAGTGTCTTCTGTCAGCCTTTTCCTGACCCCACCAGTAGGTTATTACATATTGCTACAGAGGCACCATGCAGACAGAAATCCTAAGGCAATTGTATTTGATATTTATTTACAGAAAAATGTGTGTGCTTTGTACAAAGAATATCATCAACAGAAAATTAAAATTGAGAAAAATGCAGCAGGACTTGGAGCTACGGTACAAGAACTGAGGAAAACCAAAGTCAAGCTGTCGATACAACTACTTCAGAAACAAATGGTAAAGAATGAATCTCTCTCTCTCTCTCTCTCTCTCTCATTGTGTGTACTTATTAATCATTCTCTCCCCTTTGCAGGCTGAAAGAAAATAAAAAGTCACGGGTAATAGACATAACATTTGTGTTGAACAATTGTGTTATTGTTATTGAAAATACTGGGCCACGACTCTGTCTGGTTCCTGCCTTGTGCCCTGTGTTGGCTGGGATTGGCTCCGGCAGACCCCCGTGACCCTGTGTTTGGATTCAGCGGGTTGGAAAATGGATGGATGGATGGACTCTGTCTCTGGCAGCTCTGCCACTGGGTTGGTGAAGGTGCAGTGGCTCAAGGCCATCATCCACCACCACCTCAGGGGCCTTTCTTTTGTGATGGTGGCTGTGTTGTGTAGGATTGAGCATACAAGAATTATGTCACCTGCTCTGTCGGGTGCAACCTTCATCCTTTTTAGACATTGAAATCTCTCCTTTAGGTGGCCAACGGTCATTTCAAATTGAGCCCTTGTCCTAGACAGAATTGCATTATATCAGGATTGTGGGCCAGGGTTGGGGTTGGGGAATGGGGTCGTTAAAAATTCTCTGCAGACATAGCCCCTTGTCTGCAACCAGGATCCCATTATGATGAATTTGCATAAAATTAACAATTGCGAGTAAAACAAACTCTTCACCAGGATTTCTAAATATGTACTGTATGGCTATTACCTTGTTCAACTGTCCAATACAAGTGTGACTCCCTAAAAATTCTGGAGTCACAAACAGACCCTGTCCATCTAGCCTCCATGATTGAAATGAGGTAAGATGCCGCACAGATCACCTGAGAATGTATTCACGGCATATATGGTAGACAGATGTGTTCACTATCTCAACAGGCCTATCGGCTATTTCCAGATGTAATGCTAAAGGTTACACTACCTGTACATTAATACTGTGGAAGCCTTTTCTATTCATGTAATCTCCTTCAGCCTCACTATAAACCAAAAGTTAGAGTCCTACCTACAACCACACGATCATTCAGGAAGTGGACCCCGGAGGCTGAGAATACTCTGAGAGAACTTTTTGGAACTACAGACTGGGATATCCTGCAGGGATCTCATAATGAGAACATTGAGGAAGTTGTTGACTGCACTACTGACTACATCAACTTCTGTATGGACATTGTAGTTCCAGTAAGAACAGTACGCTGCTATGCTAACAACAAGCCATGGATTACAAGTGACATCAAGGGCCTTTTGAATCAGAAGAAAGGGCTTTTAAAGACGGTGATCAGCATGAGCTCAAGCGCGTGCAGAAGGAACTCCGAGTCCAACTCAGGGCGGCGAAGGAGCAGTACAGGAGAAAGCTGGAGCAGAAGTTGCAGAATAACAGCATGAAGGAAGTGTGGGATGGGATGAAGATCATCACTGGCTGCAGCTCGAAGCGGGGTACCACCATTGAGAGAGACGTGAAGAGAGCAAACCAAATGAACAACTTTTTTAACAGGTTTGACCACCCTAACCCACTCTCACTCTCACCTCGGAGTACTGCACCCTCCACACATCCTTCTGCTGATACCAGCATAGGAAAAACATCCCCACCCATAATAACAACAGCGCAAGTGAGCAGAGAGCTGAGGAGACTTCGTGCCAGCAAAGCAGCGGGTCCAGATGGAGTATCGCCACGACTGCTGAAGGTCTGTGCATCGGAGCTGGGGGGTCCTCTACAGCGCATCTTCAACCTGAGCCTGGAACAGGGGAGAGTCCCGAGGCTTTGGAAAACATCTTGTATCACCCCCAGTCCCAAAGGTATCACGTGCTAGTGAGCTGAATGACTTTCGGCCTGTTGCTCTGACATCACATGTGATGAAGACCATGGAGAGGCTGCTGCTTCACCACCTGAGGCCACAGGTTCAACACGCCCTTGACCCTCTGCAGTTTGCATATCAGGAGAAGGTGGGAGCGGAAGATGCCATCATCTATATGCTACACCGATCCCTCTCCCATTTGGACAGAGGCAGTGGTGCTGTAAGAATTATGTTTCTAGACTTCTCTAGCGCCTTCAACACAATCCAACCTCTGCTCCTTAGGGACAAGCTGACAGAGATGGGATTAGATTCATACCTAGTGGCATGGATCGTGGACTATCTTAAAGACAGACCTCAGTATGTGCGTCTTGGGAACTGCACGTCTGACATTGTGGTCAGCAACACAGGAGCGCCACAAGGGACTGTACTTTCTCCGGTCCTGTTCAGCCTATATACATCGGACTTCCAATACAACTCGGAGTCCTGCCATGTGCAAAAGTTCGCTGATGACACTGCTATCGTGGGCTGTATCAGGAATGGGCTGGAGGAGGAGTATAGGGACCTAATCAATGACTTTGTTAAATGGTCCGACTCAAACCACCTACACCTGAACACCAGCAAAACCAAGGAGCTGGTGGTGGATTTTAGGAGGCCCAGACCCCTCATAGACCCAGTGATCATCAAAGGTGACTGTGTGCAGATGGTGCAGACCTATAAATATCTGGGAGTGCAGCTGGATGATAAATTAGACTGGACTGCCAATACTGATGCGCTGTGCAAGAAAGCACAAAGCCGGTTATACTTCCTTAGAAGGCTGGCTTCCTTCAACATCTGCAATAAGATGCTGCAGATGTTCTATCAAACAGTTGTGGCGAGCGCCCTCTTCTACGCAGTGGTGTGCTGGGGAGGCAGCATTAAGAGGAAAGACGCCTCACGCCTGGACAAACTGGTGAGGAAGGCAGGCTCTATTGTTGGCATGGAGCTGGACAGTTTAACATCTGTGGCAGAGCGAAGGGCGCTCAGCAGGCTCCTATCAATTATGGAGAATCCACTGCATCCACTAAATAATGTCATCTCCAGACAGAAGAGCAGCTTCAGCGACAGACTGCTGTCACTGTCCTGCTCCACTGACAGACTGAGGAGATCGTTCCTCCCCCAAACTATGCGACTCTTTAATTCCACCAGGGGGGGTAAACGTTAACATTTAACATTATACATAGTTATTGTCTGTTTTTTTTTTTTTTCACCTGTATTATTATCATTCTTTAATTTAATATTATTTATTGTATCAGTATGCTGCTGCTGAAGAATGTGAATTTCCCATTGGGATTAATAAAGTATCTATCTATCTATCTATCTATCTATCTATCTATCTATCTGATAGGACCTTGATTTGGATCTGAGGACACTCCAATGCTCCAATCACATTAGGGAATCCTGGGAAATGAGGATATAAGTCTGATTTTAAACTATCCAGGAAAAACAATAAACACTTTGAGGAAGTTTTTCGGGGCCAAGGAGACTTTGTGAATTACAGCCCTGTTTGATAGATTTTCCGCATTGCATACTGAATACAATAAAGTGTTGCTGGCAAAAAACCTCAGAGCAATGTATACAGTTTGTGTGGTCATGAGAGCACTGATATAAGGAGATAATAACTATATGATGTACAAAATTCCTTCTCGGCTGAAGTGATATTATTCAAAAAGATGATCGTCTGGACAGGCTAAAGGATCTTGACGATTATGCAAAACTCACTTGACTCGAAATTCTTTTCTTATTATCTGCACACCGATTGCAACTAAACACTCATCTATGAATGGCAAGGCCATGGCTGAATGGATTTCCATGGATGGAAACTAGTTAAGTGTGCCAGCTAATCCTTGTCTACATAGAACAAACCTGCCTTCGAGTAGGTTTGAGGTTTATGATTTGTTGCTATGACAATACATCCAACAAGAGTTTTGAAGCATCGACAGATCTAAGATACAGCTGAATAGTCAACAGTTTAATCCTGCTAAACTGGTAATCCACATACAGAGAATACCCCCAGGAGTCAGCAAATGCACCACAGAAGATGTTTACCTGCTCTTGGCTGGAAGGCAATGAACTGACCACACTGGGAAGATTTTGTTGTGCAGGCAACGATGCTGCGTTTGTCTCAGTAGGATGTTAATTTTTTTCTGGCCGAGAAGATGAAGAGGAACCAGTTGGTGAGTGAAGTCGATATTCAGGACCTGAATGTAGAAGTTGTCTAAACTGGAGAAATGAAGCAAAAGTTACCATTATTATATTTTTAATGGGCAAATAAAATAGCTTTATGCATGACTAATTCATCCACCCAAGGTAAATCTTTAAGTACGGTGTGCCCTCAGTATGGCAACAAGGCTTTCCATCCATTGTTGTGTGTTAGCTTTGATCCTGTTAAAAACTTGAGGATTCGGGGACAAAAGTTTAAGAAAAGATGTTAAGCATGTAATTTGATTCACTATACATTTTTCAGTGTCTTTCAGTTCCTGTGTCTCATCTACTGCTCATGTTAAATGTGGTGTTCCTCAGGGATCCATTTTGGTTCCTATTTTATTTTCTATTCATCTTCATCCTATAAGAGCTATTTTCAGGAAATTTAATATTTCTTTTCACTCGTATGCTGATGATACACAGATTTATTTTCCTGTTTGTAACTCTACAATTAATCAGCTGCACAATTTTTTTTTTTAAACTAAGATTCCGGATGGCTGACACTTTTCTTGATCACAATCAGAATAAACTGGAAGTGCTGATCGCTGGTCCCCCTGCCAAACCTCAAATTGGTTTTGAACTTCTCAGCTTTTTTGGTGACTCTTGAAAACCTCAAGTCCGTAATCTTGGTGTCATTTTTGACAGTAGCCGCTCTTTTGAGAAACAGATTAACGCTGTAGTCAAGAGATGCTTTTCCCAGCTTTGTCTTTTAGCTGAGGTGAAATGTTTTTTTTATCTCCTAATAATTTGAGAAAGCTACACCTGATTTTATCTTTTCTCAGCTTCATTACTGTTACTCCTTGTATTCTGGGATCAGCAAATCCCCGATACGCAGGGTGCAGTTGGTTCAGAATGCTGCTGCCCGTTTTTTGGTTGGGGTGGGAAAGTTTGATTCTGTTTCTCCAAAATTAGCTTCTTTACACTGGCTACCCGTTAGTTTTAGAATTGACTTTCAAATGTTGTTGCTAGTTTTTAAATCATTACATGGGTCTGCTCCTGCCTATTTATCTGAATCGTGTGTTTTACACCAGCTGTCCAGAGAGCTGAGATCTGCCGGTCAGTCGTCTCTTATGGTCCCTCGCACTAAGTGTAAAACTGAGAGGGACAGTTGCTGCACCTCGTCTGTGGAACTCTTTACCTCAGGACATTCAGGAGTCCCCTTCAGCTGAACTGTTTGACATGAGTCTGAAGAGACATTTCTATTCTCTTGCTTTCAGTGACCTTCACTGATACTGATGGTTGCCATCTTCTTTTTCTTATTTAATTCACCTCTGGATGTATTTCATTTTATTGTACTTTATTGCTATTTATTTATGTTAATTGAATGTTTTAATATAAAGCACTTTGGCTACAGCATTACTGATGTTGTTTTAAATGTGCTCTATAAATAAAGTGACATTGACATTTGGGCAATTGTTCTTTTTGGACCACCTCAAGGTGATGAAGTGTCTGTATGAGTTTGAAATAAGTGTTTTCCAAGCGCCCTGACGATATCATCCTAAATTTAAAAAAAAAATTGTAAAGTACCAATAAAAAAGTAAAATAGTAGTTCTATATCCACAGAAGAAGACTGATGTTTTAAATGGTTAAAGACAGACCAAGAAAATATAACAAAGGAAAAGAAAGAAGGACTCACCAGACGTCAAGGAACCACAATGAAAACGGGAAGTCCAGGACTTTTCTTTAGGTTTTAAAGGGAAGTACGAAAAGTACAGTGGATTCTGTTGAAAAAAAAAAAGAAAAAATAACGAAAAAGTGAAAGTAGTGTAAAAAAGGGAAAAAGTGATATAAATACTGTTAAAAAAATAATATTTTTGCAGACAGGAATATAAATAAACTGCACTTTTGAAGAAATAAGGGAATTAGGGTGCCAAAAAAGTCTTTAAAAAGTGATTAAAAACAAGAACTTTATTTGAAAGTTTTAAAACCTAAGAGAAATTAACAGGTAAGTAAAAAAAAAAAGATTGTAAACTTATCTGTTCTCTTTTGCAAAAGAGGAAAAAAGAAACAAGAAGGAGCTAGAGGAGTCTCCTAACGTTCATCTGAGGAGGGACTGCACAGCTCTGAACCAAGGCTTTTGATGTGGTCTGACTGCACACACAGGTGGAATTAGCCATTGGGGTTTGTGCCTTCAAACAGGTTTGCTCTGATGCGGAGGGGCTTATGGGATTTTTTATTATTTGTAAGTTAAGAGTTGCCTGAAGAAGGGTCCTGAGTTGCATCGAAAGCTTGCATATTGTAATCTTTTTAGTTAGCCAATAAAAGGTGTCATTTTGCTTGGCTTTTCTCTAAGTTAAGAGAGAGAAACAAGATTTCTGTGAGTGCCTTTTGCCCACCAGAGAGAGCATAAGTCCTATTAAGAAAAGGAATTGGTCATTAAAATAGGGTTAGGATTAACTCTTGGAGACTTCTTGTCTTCAGTTCAAGTGGCTCTTGGAGTCATTTACAAGTAGTATTAAGTGAAGGACAGTTAACATGCATCGTGGGATGGTAGATCTCACATTGTACGCATTATTATTATTATATTATACGCATTGGAGAAGTATAGAGAAGGCCAGAAGGAGTTGCATTGTGTCTTTGTGGACCTGGAGAAAGCATATGACAGGGTGACTGAGAGGAGCTGTGGTATTGTATGAGGAAGTCGGGAATGGCAGAGAAGTATGTAAGAGTTGTACAGGATATGTATGAGGAAAATGTGACAGTGGTGAGGTCTGTAGTAGGAGTAACAGATGCATTCAATGTGGAGGTTGGATTTCATCAGGGATCGGCTCTGAGCCCTATCTTATTTGCAATGGTGATGGACAGGTTGACAGAAGAGATTAGACAGGAGACCCCGTGGACTATGATATTTTCTGATGACATTGTGATCTGTAGCGAGAGTAGGGAGCAGGTTGATGAGACCCTGGAGAGGTGGAGATATGCTCTGGAGAGGAGAGGAATGAAGGTCAGTAGGAACAAGACAGAATACATGTGTGTAAATGACAGGGAAGTCAGTGGAATGGTGAGGATGCAGGAGAAGAGTTGGTGAAGGTGGATGAGTTTATATACTTGGGATCAACAGTGCAGGCAGGGTGGAATGGGTGGAGAAGAGCGTCAGGAGTGATTTGTGACAGATGGGTATCAGCAAGAGTGAAAGGGAAGGTCTACAGGATGGTAGTGAGACCAGCTATGTTATATGGATTGGAGACGGTGGCACTGACCAGAAAGCAGGAGAAAGAGCTGGAGGTGACAGAGTTAAAGATGCTAAGATTTGCATTGGGTGTGATGAGGATGGATAGGATTAGAAATGAATACATTAGAGGGTCAGCTCAGGTGGGACAGTTGAGTCAGAGAGGCGAGATTGCGTTGGTTTGCACATGTGCAGAGGAGAGATGCTTGGGATATTGGGAGAAGAATGTTAAGGATAGAGCTGTCAGGCAAGAGAAAAAGAGGAAGGCCTAAGAGGAGGTTTATGGTTGTGGTGAGAGAGGACATGCAGGTGATGGGTGTAATAGAACAACATGCAGAGGACAGAAAGGTATGGAAGAAGATGATCCGCTGTGGCAACCCCTAACAGGAGCAGCCAAAAGAAGAAGAAGAAGAGGTTATAACACGTGGAATGGCAAAGCCCACAGGTAGAATAGGGTTAAAAGTAGAATTGTATAACAGAACTAATAAGAAAAAGAAGAGGGCTAAGATTGAAAGGTAGGATTTTTTGTCATTGGTATAGATTGTAAGGTTTGTTTTCTGTGTAGTGATTGTGTGTTTTCTTTGTTGGTGAGAAGACACTGTGGCTTGTGCTTCTTGTTAGAAGACGCAGCAGGAATCGGAGATGATGTCCTCAGAGGGTGTCAGGTGTTTCTGTGTTTATTCTAATCAACAAGTGAGTGACAGTGAAATGTAAAGGTTCTCTAACAGTTTACATAGATCGGAAAAATGAAATGAAGTTTAACTGTAGCAGCCCTAGCGAAATTGGTATGTACGGAAGTTGGTTAGAAGCAAATGGGGATTGGTTAAAATAAAAACTTAAAATACTTAGATCTTAATACGCAGTGAAGATGCACAAGTGAGAGACTGAGAGTCAATAAGAGGGATCAAGAGGGATGAGTCTTTGATAATCCTGAGAGCTCTGGTCCTGCATCTTCTGGTGCAAATGTCCTGTAGAGATGGTAGAACTGACCTGCAGCAGTGTTCTGCTGCATGGATCACTCTCTGTAGGACTTTACGGTCCTGAACACAGCAGCTTCCAAACCAGGATGCAATGTTCTGTGTCAGAATACTTTCCACAGCGCCAGAGTAGAAAGTCTTTAGAATCCCTGAAGAGACCCCTAACTTCCTAAACTGTCTGAGATGGTAGAGTCTCCACTTTGCCCTTTTGGTCTGAATTTGGATGTGTCCAGACCATGTCAGGTCTTCAGAGATGTGTATCCACAGGTATTTAAATCTGTTCACCCTCTCCACTGGAGTCCCGTTAATGATGAGGGGCTTATAGTCCTGCAACTGTCTCCTGCTGAAGTCCACCACCAGCTGGTTTTGCTGATGTTGAGCTGGAGGCAGTTTTCCTGACACCACAATGTCAGGTTTGCAATTTCATCCATGAAGGCCGTCTCATCGTTGTTTGTGATGAAGCCCAGTACCACTATGTCATCTGCAAACTTCACAATAGTGTTGGAGAAATACATGGCTGTGCAGTCATGGGTGTAGAGGGGGTACAGCATGGGGCTGAGAACACACCCTTGTGGAGCTCCTGTGTTGATGGTAGTACTATTGGAAACACAGTCACCAACCCTCACTGCCTGTGTTCTGACTGTGAGGAAGTCCAACACTCACGCACACAAGCGGTTGTTGAGTCCTAAGTCCCTCAGTTTCCTAAACAGTCTACAGGGTATTATTGCATTGAATGCTGAACTATAGTCAATGAACAGTAATCTCACATAGATCCCCTACTTCTTATCCACATGGCTGAGGGTAGTGTGCAGTATGTGGGAAATGGCGTCCTCCGTCGATCTTTTAGAACGGTAGGCGAACTGGAGTGGGTCAGTGGTGCTTGGGATAGAGGATGAGATGATGTCTTTCAGTAGCCTCTCAAACACCTTCATGACTACTGATGTCAGTGCAACAGGAACGATAATAGATCTTTTGAAGCACATAGGAACCACGGACTGTGCGAGAGACTTGTTAAAGATGGTGGTGAGCACTCTAGCTAGCTGGTCAGCACAGCAATGCAGCAGGCATCCAGAGATATTAGAATTGAAGGCCTCCTTGAGAATTGTGAAAGTCCAAACCCAGTGCAATTCATAGCTGAACTATTTTCTAAAATAATCAGAGAGAATTTCAAATCAGACACCGGGATAGCACCAGCTTACCACATACGTGGATCAAATTACCTCAAAACCTGGGACTCTCATTGTGCGTTTTGAAAAATTACAAATTTAAATTACAAATAATGTTACTTCTCAGACAGAAACAAGAGATTATATTTGAAAATAACCACATTCGTATTTTCCGTGATTTCTCACCCTCGACAGCTGCTAAAACGTGCCACATTTTACAACATTAAACAGCACTTACGGAAAGTAGTGATCAGATACAGCCTCTTGTATCCTGCCAAACTGAAAGTGGACATTCAAGTCAAACTCCACATTTTTACTTCTACGGAGGAAGCAGAAAAAAAGGTAAGAAAACTGATCCCGACACTTTTTTCAAATACAATCGTGAGTCGCATCTGGTCCTGGCATGGCAAAGAAGATCTTACCTGCTGTTTGATTTGCTTGCAATGATACTGGTACTATAATTATACATCCTTCTCAGCCACTTTTTGTTTATGTGTTAATTACAATTATATACCAATCCAGGGCTACTGTTTAACATCATTCCCTGGGTTTACTCTCTCAAGACTATTTAAAATTATATTTTATGCTTGTAGTATTTGGACTGTATTGTCAATAGATATCTCTATTTTAATCCCTATACACCTCTGCTGGGGGGCTTGTTTTGTTTTGGACGTGCTCTGTCTCTAGGTATGTCAGAGGACTGGGACTTTGTGAAGTGTGGTCCAGCCTCAAATGGGGAGGCAAAATAGGGGGGGACGGGGGACTGTAGGGGAGAGAAAGAGAGCTAGCTACTTCTAATCTATCCTTTTAACCCTTATAATTACAAATGCCAATGGCTACATGGCAATAACTCCTGGGAAAATTGGAAATTAAGGTCAAAGCTGTGTTATCTTAAATTAAGAATACAAAATGAGAACAAAAGCATCCATGACCAAACAGTTAACTTTGTGAGCTGGAATGTTAAAGGTCTCAATCACAAATTAAAGAGAAAGAAAGTACTCTCTCACCTAACAGGTCTAAACGTTAAAATAGTATTTTTACAGGAGAACCACTTATTAAGCAAGGACCAGTTTCAGCTGTACAGAGACTGGACTGCCCAAGTAGTTCATTTCAGCTTTACAAAGAAATCTAGAGGTGTGGGAATTCTTATACATAGAACAGTCTCATTTGTAGTATCAAATGTAGTATCTGATCTTGAAGGTAGATGTAATCGTCATGGTAATTTATTTAATTGATTTTAACTGATAAAGTGATTTTGATAAATATCTATGCACCCAATGTGAATGATAAGGATTTCATCCAAAACACATTTGCATCCATTCCCAAAGTTAATACTCATAAAATTATAATGGGTGGGGACTTTAATTGTGCTTTAAATCCAGACCTAGATAGGTCTCCTACCGCAGGGGTGAGGAAATCTAACACTGCAAAAAATAATTACACAGTTTGTAAATGATCACAACTTATCAGACCCGTGGGAACTCAACAGCATATTCCTTCTACTCACCAGTGCATCACTGCTACTCAAGAATTGATTATTTCTTTTTAGATAACAATTTTTTGCCTACAATTAAAACTTGTAAGTACGACACTATTGTTATTTCCAAACACACCCCTTTAATCTTGGAGCTCAAATCACTATGCCCCACATACTAATCTCGCAGCTGGCATCTTAACTCATTTTTATTAGCAGACAAGAACTGCACAAAATTTATATCTAAGAAAATTGATTTTTTTAGAGACAAATATACCCTCAGAGATCTCTGCAAGAATACTCTGGGAAACACTGAGGGCTTTCTTAAGAGGACAGATTGTCTACCCCCACCACAAATAAAAAAAAATTGGAAACTAAGAAGGCATCAGAGTTAATCAGTGAAATTACCAGAATAGATCAAGAACATTCCAGGTGTCCAAATGAGGCACTTCACAAGAAAAGACGGGCTCTGCATTCAGAACTCAACCTTTTGAAAACTAAAGAAACAGAACAACTGATTTTTAAATCAAGACATCGTTACTATTGTGGCACGCGGCTGGGGGTGGCACCCAGCCGGGACACCCAGGAAGACAGGAGGAGGGCTTATGCCTCCTCCAGACCACGAGGGGGCGACCGCCCTGGTTATATTGGGGGCCATGGGTACAGGGCTTGGAAGCTCAACCCTGTAGGGGCCCAAGGTCACCGCCAAGGGGCGTTCCCGTGCCTGGAGGACCCTGGACCCCAGCACTTCCGCCACACCAGGAAGTGCTGGAGGGAAGAAGAGAGGGGACACCCGGAGTGCTTCCGGGGAGACAGCCGGCACTTCTGCCATACTGGGGCGTGTCCGTGGGAGATTGCCAGTGCACACCTGGAGCACATCTGGGTGGAGATAAAAGGGGCCGCCTCCCTTCATTCAAGGCTGGAGTCGGGTGGAAGAGGACGAGATCTTAGAGGAGAGACAGGAGGCGGCCTGAAGAGAGTGAGGCGTTGTGGTATTGGCCTGGACTTTGGGGAAGTCTGTGGGTTGTGTGGCATTTCTCTAAATAGTGATTGTATAATAAACATGTGTTGGGTGACAAAATGATGTCTGCCTGTCTGTGTCCGGGCTGTTCCCCACCACTATGAACACGGAGAGAAGGCTAATAAGATCTTAGCTCAACAAATCCACAAGCTGGAAGTTCACAATGCAATACCAGCAATCACCAATCACCACAGACGGAGACAAAATCATAGACCATAAGAATATAATGCACACATTTAGAGGCTACAACAAGTCCTTATATTCTAATCCATTTAAAGAAGACAAGACACAACCTAATGCGTTTTTGGATGCATTACAGATACCACAGCTAGATACCCTGAATGCAGAGGAATTGGATAAACCCTCTGGCTCTGTTAGAATTACTAGATGCTATAAACTCACTTCACAGTGGGAAAGCAGCAGGCCCTGATGGCTACTGTGCCGAATTTTATAAGAAATTCTCAATGAAGCTCGCTCCCCTTTTATTAGCAACATTTACAAAAGCTAGGGATAATAAAATTCTACCTCAAACTTTTCGCCAAGCCTTAATTACCGTCTTTCCTAAGCAAAATAATGTGCATCATACAGACCAGGTGCTTCCTTTGGTAATATCACAAGACCAAACTGGATTTATTAAAGGCAGACAATTAGCTTCCAATCTTCGACGCCTGTTTAATGTGATATATTCACCCACTAAGTCAAACACTGCAGAGATATTATTATTGTTGGATGCAGAAAAAGCATTTTATATGATGGAATGGAACTACTTTTTCACTACATTTAAAAAATTTGGGTTTAGGCCAAACCTTTGTGTATGGATCAAACTACAGTATACCAGTCCAGAGGCTTATGTTTGTATTAACAACATTATTTCTGACTACTTCAAACTAGAGTGTGGTATCAGATAAGGATGCCCCTTGTCACCACTGCTTTTTTGCAGTCGCCATTGAGCCACTGGCAGTTCACTGACAAAATGCTTACAAGATAAACGGGATTATCAAAGAAGGACTTGAACAGAAACTTTCACTATTTGCAGATGATATGGTACTGTATATATCAGATCCACAAAATGCTGTGCATGCAGTACTTATTTATACTCCTTGCTTTGTACCCCAATAAGTACAAGGCATCACCAATATACTAACAACCCAGTTGTGCTTCACTCACTCAGAATGTGGAACCAATATAGGAAGTACTTCAAGACGGAGAAGCTTTTATCTGTGGCACCTCTGCACGAGAACCACATTTGTCCACTCTCTCAGACGTACGTAGTTTTTAATGTGTGAAAAACATTCAGGATTAAATTACTTGAAGATCTGTACATAGACAACGTCTTTGAATCCTATGAACAATTACACTCCAAATTTAACTTACCAGCAACACATTACTTTCACTACCTTCAAATTAGAAACATTGTTAAACATCCATCCATCCATTTTCCAACCCACCGAATCCAATGCTGGCTGGCTGGAGCCAATCCCAGCCAACACAGGGCACAAGGCAGGAACCAATCCCGGGCAGGGTGCCAATCCACCGCAGGACACACACCCACACACCAGGGCCAATTTAGAATCGTCAGTCCACCTAACCTGCATGTTTTTGGACTGTGGGAGGAAACCGGAGTGCCCGGAGGAAACCCACACAGACATGGGGAGAACATGCAAACTCCACGCAGGGAGGACCCGGGAAGCGAACCCAGGTCCCCAAATCTCCCAACTGCGAGGCAGCAGCGCTACCCACTGCGCCACCGTGCCGCCACGTTGTTAAACAAAACCTGCCCAATTTTCTTCACCTTCCACCTACTTCTATTCTGGAAGAAATACTGATCAGTCTTGAGGACTCAGGCAGCATTTCTGTAATATATAAAAACTTTTTAAAGTCCCTTCCTCTCAAAGACCTCAGAGTACAGTGGGAAAAGGATTTCTTACTCAAACTTTTAGAAAAGGATTGGAAGGCAGCAATACACAGAATTTACTTGAGCTCCATATGAGCAAATCATACAATTATTCAACTTAAAATCTTTTATCAAGCACATCTGTCTTGTTTAAAATTATCCAAACAATTTGATTAAAATCATCCAGGAAAAGATCCAAATTGCAAACGTTGCAACCGAGTTCCAGCCTCATTGGGCCACATGTTTTGGGCCTGCATAATTCTGGACCAAAATCTTTCAATGCCTATCAGACAGCCTTGGTGTCACAATCCCTCCTAATCCACTAGCAACTGTGTTTGGTGGGCTCACAGAGGGGCTTAAAGTGGAGAAGGGCAAACAAACTGTAAGGGCTTTTATTTCACAATTAGCTCATACATTTATCTTGCTCAACTGGAAGAATCCTAACTCACCTCTGTGAAGTCAGCAGGTAACTGATGTTATATATTATCTGAAACTAAACAAAAACTAATTCTCACTTAGAGGATCTGTGCAAAGCTTTTTTGAAACCTGGCAGGATCTCATCAAAAACATTTTAGAATAAGCATTTCAATTGAGGAAGCAGATTCTCCTCCCTTTTTTCATTCTGTTTGTTTATTTATTTACTTATTTTTCCTACTATTCATGTTTTACTCTGTTGGCCCAGCTCTCTTCTCAAGGGTCGGGGTTGATTTGTTTCAAACCTAGTTTTGTAAAACTTGACTTGCTTGTATGAAATGTTATTTAATTTGAATAAATTCATTAAAAGGTTAAAAAAAAGAACATAGTGATTCACAAACATAAAACACATACAATACAACAGGGCCAACAGGACACAATTTTAATAGTAGGAAAATAAGTAAGTAAATAGAATAAAAAAGGGTTTGAGAATAAACTTCCTCAATTTTAATGCTTATTCAAAATTGTTATTGACTAGATCCTGCCAATTTTTTAAAAAGTTTTACACAGATCCTCTAAGTGAGAGTTTCATCCATCCATCCATCCATTATCCAATCCGCCATTTCCTAACCACAGGGTCATGGGGGTCTGCCGGAGACAATCAGGAGGGGGGGGGGGGGGCAGGGCGCCAGCCCACCGCAGAAGTGAGAGTTTCCTTTTTTCCAATTTCAAATACTATATAACATTAGTTACGCGCTGACTTAAAAGAGGTGAGTTAGGATTCTTCCAATTGAGCAAGATAAGTCTACGTGCCCCTCAATAAATCTTTAACCACAATATTTGCACTGACCACCCAGATTACTGCTACAATGCACTTCTTCAATTCCTTCATCATAATTTATAGAAATAAGGGAGTTGTAATAAGATTTGGGGGTCCCTTGTCCCTATGCCTTCACACCCTTTGAAGCTGAGCATCACATTGTTCTCTGGCTGTGGATATTTTTGATGTCTTCTGGGCCTGCACTACTGCAATGGCCGTGATATTCTTATGATTTCACTCCTCACGTTCCTCTGGTGTTTCTACTGCCTGAGCATTGCTTGTGCACGGACATCCTTAATAATTTGCATTCATATCTTTAGGTAATTCGTCATCTCTCTTCTAGTGCATCACATCTTCATTTCTTTTATGCCAGACTTCCTTAGCTTTGCGTGTTTCATGCAGTCTCATTATACGTTTATACATTTGATCCTTTTCCATCATGGAAGTGTATTCTTCTTCAATTCAGACCCGTCATGGACCCCGTGATCATCAGAGGTGACTGTATGCAGATGGTGCAGACCTATAAATACCTGGGAGTGCAGCTGGATGATAAATTAGACAGGACTGCCAATACTGATGCTCTGTGTAAGAAAGGACAGAGCTGGTTATACTTCCTTAGAAGACTGGCGTCCTTCAACATCTGCAATAAGATGCTTCAGATGTTCTATCAATCAATCAATCAATCAATATCAATCAATTCAGTTTTATTTGTCATTCAGCAGAACATCCAAGATGTGCTGCAGAACGAAAATACGATGCACAAGACAATAATAAAAACACATAGTTAAAATCAGCCTACAATAAAATACTAAAATGCTTCATTTAAAAGACGAACGGCAGTAGGAAAAAAACTGTTTTTAAACCTGGTAGTTCTACATTTGGGCGGCACGGTGGCGCAGTGGGTAGCGCTGCTGCCTCGCAGTTGGGAGACCTGGGGACCCGGGTTCGCTTCCCGGGTCCTCCCTGCGTAGAGTTTGCATGTTCTCCCCGTGTCTGCGTGGGTTTCCTCCGGGCGCTCCGGTTTCCTCCCACAGTCCAAAGACGTGCAGGTTAGGTGGATTGGCGATTCTAAATTGGCCCTAGTGTGTGCTTGGTGTGTGGGTGTGTTTGTGTGTGTCCTGCGGTGGGTTGGCACCCTGCCCAGGATTGGTTCCCTGCCTTGTGCCCTGTGTTGGCTGGGATTGGCTCCAGCAGACCCCCGTGACCCTGTGTTCGGATTCAGCGGGTTGGATAATGGATGGATGGATGGATAGTTCTACATTTCAGGCTGCGGTACCTTCTGCTTGAGGGCATGAGGGAAAAGAGTTCAGAGGCAGGATAAGTAGGGTCTCTAGAAATCCGCACAGCTCTGGCCAGTTGTCATCAGACAGTTGTGGCGAGCGCCCTCTTCTACGCGGTGGTGTGCTGGGGGAGGCAGCATTAAGAAGAAAGACGCCTCACGCCTGGACAAACTGGTGAGGAAGACAGGCTGTATTGTTGGCATGGAGCTGGACAATTTGACATCTGTGGCAGAGCGACTGGCGCTCAGCAGGCTCCTATCAATTACTAAAAATCCACTACATCCACTAAACAGTGTCATTTCCAGACAGAAGAGCAGCTTCAGCGACAGACTGCTGTCACTGTCCTGCTCCACTGATAGACTGAGAAGATCGTTCCTCCACCACACTATACGACTCTTCAATTCCACCTGGGGGGGGTAAACGTTAACATTATATAAAGTTATTGTCTGTTATACCTGCATTGTTATCAGTCTTTAATTTAATATTGTTTTTTGTATTGTAATTATTTGTAATTTCCCCTTGGGATTAATAAAGTATCTATCTATCTATCTATCTATCTATCTATCTATCTATCTATCTATCTATCTATCTATCTATCTATCTATCTATCTATCTATCTATCTATCTATCTATCTATCTACAGCTGCCTGGTGTTGTCCATCTGGCAGTAACTCTCTGTTTGACATGTTTGGTGTTAACATTTGCAGTGCACCATCTGTTGGAATGTGATTTGTAATTCATAGCAACTGGATGAACAGAACTCACAGAAACATATCATTTCATTAAGGTGGATATGATGGCCTGGTCTGCTGTTTTGTGGGCAGGAAAAATTTCGTGTGGACTGGTGCTGATCTGTGGTCTGACAGTTAAGAAGTCTGATCTAACCATCAGGACGCTATATAACATGACATTCTGTTAGCCTTATTAATGGCTTCTGAAAATGGTCTTGTTGTTGATAGTGATGAGGCCATTATAACACCCAAGTCTTTCTCATACGCAGTACTTTCACATTTCAGACCTCCCATTGTGTATTTAAACCTAACATTTCTACTTAACTTGTGAAGACGTGTATCTGACAATGGTTGGGCTCCTTGAACAGTGCTGGTTTAGGACCTAAAGCTTGCTGAACTGCTGTCCCCCAAAATGCATTGCACCCTGAAAACTGATGACATAAATATGTGACTAGTGACACTGCAAGGTGCATTACTGACACAAGTAGAGACGAGGGGACCTCACAGGAAGTTTGCATAAACAGACCACCAGTGTGTCACGTATGAACTCGTGTGGTGAGGACCACTTCACTGTTTGTGTCGATGAGGAGGAGAATGACAACAACACGACACACACAAACTCCTGCAAAGCCGTACATCTGTCATCATTGAGCAGCTGCTGCTAATTTAATCAAAACTGAACTTGTAGGTTGGAGATGGTGGTCCTCTCAGGATTTTTATTTTGTGGTTCAGCGTTTCTGTAAAACACATCACTTGCTGTTATTATAAAAAAGTATGGATTTAATACAACTGTAATATTAATACAAAATAGTGTATCTAAGCACTAACATATCACAGGAGATTGTGTTGCAGAGATCTTGACATCATTTCTATCTTTATTAAGAACATTAATTGTCCTTATAGTGATAACGGCTAACAGACTCATGCAGTGCGGTGCTCCTCGGTGCTTCAAAACCAACAGACGCAGTCGTTTAGTTTTGTTTGATATAAAGTTAGAAATCAGTGACACAGTAAATGTCCTCAAAATAAAAAGCACATCAGTGGGCGCTGCTGCATTGGAATTCTGAGAGTTTACCTGCCACTGCCACAGAGAAATGCATGTTGGGTGTCTGATGATTTAAGAAAAGAAAGACGTCCAGTAAATCAGACAAAGACAATCAGCACAACGTCAGACTGACAGAGAGCAACGGGGGGAATACTGTTTGGAATTTAATGTGAGGGTCCGGAAAAGACAAAAACACACAGCTGTTACTGTACACTGTGTGTGTGTGTGTGTGTGTGTGTGAGTGAGGGCCTCTCATGAGCACAGGGTGGTCCAGCACACTCCATGGAGGAGTCAGAGGGTCTCTGAGCAGCACAGGACAGCATGGAGTGTCAGACCACCACTGGGCACAACCTCAGCTCATCTGAACCTGCTGATTTAATGTGCTGCTCGCTGTTATGATGAAATAATGTCATCACAGTGCCTGTGCACAAAAAAACAAAAACAGCAGACAGAGGGAGAAGAAGGAAACTGCAGAGAGCCAGCAGCTGGACCACTGTGGAGCTGTGAGGAGAGACCAACGCAGCCCTGAGCGGCTCCTGACAAACAAATATAATGAAGACATCTGAGATTTGATAAACTCATTAGTGAGTAAGAACTGAAATGAACAAACAAACATCCTGAGAGAATTTGTGAAGCAAACACAGCAGAGAGACGCCTCATGTGAATTACGTCAGCAGAGAGAATATGGCAGTCGCAGGGCCTCAGTGTATAAACATCTCAGTGTGCAGGCAGGACGACTCAGTCAGGGGACACACATGGAGTGGAATGGAATGAAACTTGGCCGTTGCTTTCCTTACAGTAATACATCTTGTCACTGGTATAAACCAATTTATGAAACTAAAGTATATGGACTTTATTACACTTTCTCGTGTCTTTTGCTTTTCTCGACAGTCTTTGGAAATCTTCTTGTCATCATTTCTATTTCTCATTTTCTTCAGCTGCACACGCCGACTAATCTTCTGATCCTTTCACTTGCAGCGGCCGATTTCTTAACAGGTTTCTTTGTGATGCCCTTTTCTTTGGTTCTCTTGATTGAAACTTGCTGGTACTTTGGAGTTGTTTATTGTTATTTATATCAGGCACTTGCAAATTTTCTTAGCATATCTGTGATATATAATGTTGCTTTAATATCCATTGATCGCTACATTGCTGTCTGCCATCCTTTCTTTTACAGCTCAAAAATAACTTTGACTGTTGCAAAGGTCAGCATTGCTGTAGTGTGGCTGTCTGCAATTTTCATTACACTCATAGCTTTATGTTTTAGTGATATTGTAACAGAGATATGTGAAGGGACTTGTGTAGTATTCACTTATTATGAAATGATCATTTTTATTTTACTTGTAACTTTTTTTATTCCTTATTCACTGATGATTGGTTTTTATATCAGAATATTTGTAGTTGCAAGAAGCCATTCAAGAGCCATCAACTGTATGATAGAAAAGAGGCAAACTGGGAAGTTGAGTGACAATAAAATATCAAAACCGTCTGAAAGAAAAGCCGCAAAAACATTAGGAGTAGTCGTGGGGGCTTTTATTATCTGCTGGCTGCCTCTTAATATCTATAATTTTTTTAGTGATAATAGTAACCCAGTCACACAAACCATCCGAAATGTCTTTGTGTTGGTAAGTGAAGTGAACTTCGGAGTTAATCCAATTCTTTATGCTTTTTTTTATTCCTGGTTCCAAAAAGCACTTAAAATAATCCTGACGTTTAAAATATTTAGCTCAGCGTCTTCAGTGCTCAATTTACTGTAAATGTTAAGGAAAAATATAAAATACAAAAATCGTTTTGTTGTACTTAAAAATTTAAAATTTTTTGTACATTATTCCTTTGCTCATTTTTCATGTTAGCAGTGCGATACTTGTACATATTTCTTAACAATGCGATCATTTCATATTCACTGTATTGTTTTGAAGGCTGTTTTTGTTACAATTGTACTTTATTCATGTGGAGTGTAAACTGTTTATCAATATTGCTTATTTCACCACAGTTATTTTCATAAAACTTCTTCTTATCTGAATGTGTAATAAAAAGTACTGAAAATGCAGGAGACTCCTGGCAATTCCTAGAAACACTTCAGGATTTCTTGGTGACTTTAGTTTTTTTTTTATATTGTAAAATGATTAATGTTATTTATATTAATTTGGAACAGAATTATTTATTTCATCATGAATTGTTAAGTAATGTGCTGCATTTTGCCCAAACTCTGGCAATATATCTTTTCACATCTTTAGTTACAATTCACAGAGACTTTCAGATTTCAGATCTCAATACTCCACAGCAGAACTCAGATGACAGCCGACATTCTGTTCAGCTTTGGTCAGGCAGGCGGGGATTTGTTTATCAGTCAAATTCTACGAAATGGTCCTTTATTATTTTAGTTTTGTATCAAAGTAAACTCTGTGGTGGGTTGGCACCCTGCCCGGGATTGGTTCCTGCCTTGTGCCCTGTGTTGGCTGGGATTGGCTCCAGCAGACCCCCGTGACCCTGTGTTCGGATTCAGCGGGTTAGAAAATGGATGGATGGATGGATCAAAGTAAACTTTTCATTTTTATTGTGAAGTTAATGTTTCCTATTCCTGCACTTTATTCCGCACTCCTCCTCACTAAGGCAGCAGATGACAGACGAGTGCAGACAGAGCAGTCGGCCTTCACTCCTCACACTGCTGGCTCACTAAATGACACTGAGGTGACTGTGAGGAACTGAAATGGACGACTCAGAAGGTCAAATGAGGTTTAATTTTTAAAAAGTTCTTACTTCTTTTTAAAACCAACTTTAAATGATTTTAAATCATCTTTATAATTCTCACTGCTATTCCATCCAGTTGGGCTGCTACAGCAAAGTTTAGCACTTTTTAGTGATTTTACAAGGGTGGATGTGAGATTCTCTGTCATTACATTGTCATTATCAGTACATAATAAAAACTATTGTGATTTATTGTTTAAGATATTTACCAGCACCCCTGAGTGTCCTGTTTAGTCAATTAAACGTAGGCAGGAGAAAAGCGTCAGTCAGTCTTCTTTCTTACTTCCGTCTCTCAGTAGGAGCACAAGCACCTTATTAGCGAGTGTTACACAGGAGAGGCGCCTGTCTCACTCTGTTTATACTCTTCATTCATTAGATCACAATGCCAAGGACTTCATGACATAATCAGAAATCCTTTAACCTGATTGGTTTATCCAGTTGCTAGCAGGATGTCACCAAACATCGAGACCTTAGATGGTCACGCGGCCCACTCGGCTGATTGACCGTCCTGTTAACTCAGGAGTCTGTGACTGTTTAGGTGTTTTTAAAAGTTCACTCCGCACATGACAGGCACGTCCATGTCGTTCTCAGCCCTTTGGGTGACTTTATGTTTCCTTCTGTTCAGGCAGGTCTGTCAACAGGAAACTTAGCCTGAGCAGAACAACAGAGCAAGCAGCGCACTTTAAAGATGACTTTCACTTCTTATACCAAGGCTTCCTTTTTTCTTTTCTTGCTATAAAGTCACTTAAAATGCTTTTTCTTAATAATTCAAACCTTTATCATAGCGAATATCAAAATTACACTTTCAGTCTTTAAGCCTAAGCTCAGCAGAATATGAAACTCAGCACAGACCCCGCAAATCATGAAGCTGAGTTCCTTTAAACAGTGAACCTCCATCACATGCTAGGAGCCCATCAAACCAGGGTTCAAATTCAACTCCTACAATATAACAATCCACACCACACAATAAAACACATCAATAATCCATGAAGACGTAAAGCCAGCACTGAGAATCCAAAGGCCGCTGAGCGACTGCCCATTCAATGTGTCCATGCAGAGCCTTCACGGCGGCCTCTCCGTTCTAAAGCAGCCTGATAAATGTCTGCAGTTCTCGTGTTCTCCCCGTGGCCTGTGATGGACGAGCACCCAGTGCTTTGGTGGAGGTTTGGGGCTCTGGATTGTCCACTTCATGTCTGCTCCATCCCTTTATGGTGGACGTGAGGAGACAAAATGGTCCTCTGTGGTGATGTGAAGAACAAGAAACTGAAATGTCTGTGAAATAAAAACAACTATATTGTGAAAAGATGTTTATTTCTTTATTTTTTAATATGAGGTATGAGTACACCAGTAAACATGACCCATAAATTGTGTTTTAAGGTATTATGGTCTGCACTGTATAAGATGATTCCTGATGGACTCTCAGCTCCTTTATTTCTGCTCTGCTCAGCTGATGCTTTACTTGTTCCACTTTAAGAGTTGCCCCCTCATTTCAGACCCCCTTGTGTGTCTATTCAGGAGGTATTATGATGTGGTGGTCCGCACTTCTGCCCTTTTGATTTAGTGTTCTTGTTCCAGTCCTTCGCCCGGTCACTGCCGGTGTTGAATCTCCATGTTCTCTCTTTGCATGTGTGGCTTTTACTCTTCAGGACGGCAGAAGACTTTTATTATCCCAGAGGGAAATTTGTGACCAGCAGGAATGTGTGACACGTAGGACATTGTTAAATAGGGACAAGAAAATAATAAAAGAGACCACACATGACAGCCATTGTTGTAATCAGCACTCACACCATAAGACTTCTACAAATCAGAATAACAATTCTTGATCAATAATAACGAGGAGCACACAATAATAATTCAGAACTCCACAGGACTCCTGCAGCTACTAGAATTCAGACGGCTGATAGCTCTGAGATAAAAGAGGACTTCAGTCTGGGAGTCTTCACCCTTGAGACCCTAAATCAGCAGCTTGATGGCCACAAATGTCACTATGAATGATTGAACTTTACTGTCACTGTACAGGTACCATGAAATATAGTTATCTTGTACCCCTTGTGGTCAGAGCGCACAGTCAGCTATTGTTCAGCACCCCTGGAGCATCTGGAGCTTAAGGGTCTTGCTCAAAGCCCAATAGAGTAGAATCCCTTCTAACTTTCCAGACAACATCGTAGATCCTTAGCCTCAGAACGATCACTTTGGTGACAGAGGATGGCTGTTGTGTAACAGGATTGAATTGTCCTTCTTTAGCACTTGTTTGTGTTGGCGGTCAGTGAGAGAAGGCTGCTGCGGACCCCCACTTTTACTGTTCATTTTAATGTTGTTAGTCACACAGCTTTTGTTCTTTATACTGAGATTCACAAAACAGCAACCATCCATCCATCTTTTTAACTTGTTTATCCAGAGCAGGGTCAAAGGCAGTGGTCCATATAGGAGGACCCCATTTAGAAGCCAGGGACCCTCAGATGCTTCCATTTCATTTCTTTTAATTATCAATTATTAATTATTTGTGCTGCTCACCTCCAAGTGGTCCATGTACCCCGAAGCTTACATCGATCATCAATGAATCTAAACATCAAGAGGAAAGCAGCATATAACTTGCTTCCAGAAAACAAAACATTTTGCAATTTAAAAAGTCCTTTGGGTTGCCCACCCAGTTGTTTCCAAGTCCCTCACTTTTTAATTTTTTGGCTTTGGCACTGGTCATTGAGTTGCTAATTCCAGTCCCAGGAAGCCTTCGGGAATGTCCTTATTGACTTCCTGAGGCAAAAAGAGTAGAAGCAGAGCTAGAAATGAAGTGTGATTGAAGTAAGCCAGAGCCCATGGTCCAGCACTATTGTCGGGTGAAAATCTGGTACCCTACAGGGACCTGCATGGCACCCCAGGACTGGGCACATACATTAAAAAAAGAAGGCATTGAAAAAAGAACAAAAAACAAATTTAAATAAATTTAAAGAAAGGAAATGGTTAAGAAAATCAAAATCATTCCAAACTCAATAGATTAGAGCAGAATAAAAATGGAATTCTCAGTACATCATAACACACAGACGTCCTTCATTTTCTGGAACTGTGAGCTTCGAGAAGAGAACAGTGCAGGTGAGCCATGGCTGTAGACGGAAGGTCTGCAGTTTATACGATGGGCTGTGAAGAGCAAATATTAGAGTTAAAAATGTGGCATCGTGAGATATAAAGGATGAGTACAACTGAGTCTGGGTGGGCAACAATGAGGGGTAAAAACAGGAAAAGTGGAAACAAGTAAGTGCAACAAAGTGAAAAGGAATGAAGAAGCAACGACATATCGTGTGCCCACTTGACCTTTAGTACACTGGCTGGGGTCTCATTCATGACCGACTGTCATAGTGGTCTCGGAGATGCGGATTTGAACAACACAATAATTTGAACAGCATAGCAGTGCTGCATGATGGGGTTTACTGTGAGTTCCTGAACTCCACTGGCATGGAGGACTTTATCTACATAGAAGCGACACTGTTGTAGACTCCCTTTATCCCTTGTGACAGATAGGGATGCTCTCGCTCCCTTGAACCCTCGGACACCACGCCAGACACCAGGTAAAAGTCCAAATATTGAATTTATTATAACAGTAATGTGCACAAAGCACCACCACTCCACAAATCTCCAAAAACCATAGACAATAAACAAATCACAATAATCCTCCACTCCCAGACGCTTAGCCACCCTGCTTCCCAACTCAGCTCAACGTCTGGGATCTCCTAAAGTCCTTTTATAGTCTGTGACCTGGAAGTGCTTCTGAACCCTCAGTCCATGTGACTTCCCCAGCACTTCCGGGTCAGATCAAAACTCTTCTTTTACATCCCGGAAGCACGTCATTTCTTCTGCCCATGTTACTGGGACGTACTTCTGGGGTGTAGGGAAAATAGTCCTTATACCTCCCTGCAGCGTCCTCTGGCGGCCCCCATGGTATCCAGCAGGACTATGAATTAAAAATCCACTCTCCATAATTCCCTGCTGGCATTCGGGGCACTTACACGCTACAGGGAGGGCTCCACCTAGTGGCCTGGGGGTATTGGCCAGGAAGAATGGCCGGCCATATCCCACACCCTCTATTCAGTTGGTAACAGAGATAAGAACAATGACATTGTTTCTGAAATTAACAACATTCTTCATTTTATATAGTGACCTTTGATAAGTGAAGACAATCAAGTGACTTTAGTAATATATGAATAAACACAATGAATTCACGTACAGCGTTACACACACAGAATATTTAACAAAAATCACTCAGCCTGGAGTGATGTTAGCAGACTACCAGCTTCCTGTACACGAGGGGTTAACCAATACACTGGGCTTTCAGGTTTAATGAGAATGTTACAGAAATTGTTGTTTCACCAAGCATATTTCATGTATCACGTACTTGCCATGTGCATGAGTTGACCTGGACAACCAATCACACAGACAAAGAAACTGAAAATCCATGTGAATTATGGCAGGCGGAATTCATATTTAGTGATATCTTCATCTTAAAACACTTTTTTCAGGTACCTGAAACTCATTTCAAGATACCTCACAGGAAGTTCTGTTCCATGTTTAGATGTCTGCAATACATTTTGAGACGTCTCAATGGAACCTGCAAAGGCACCTGAAGGTATCTGCAGCACATCTCAGGGGTTCTCAAGATCACGTCGTGTAAAATGTCTTGTTGTTTGAATGAGACTTCATCACTATTTTAAAGTTCTATCTGAGGAATTTCAAAGTGCACAACAGCTTGGACCAAAAAGTGTCTTAAATTACATTTGCGATATTTGAAAATTCCTAACATGTCATTTGAAAAGATTTCATCCATCCATCCATCCATCATTGGATGAAATGCCAGGATCTTTTCAAATGACATGTTGGATGGATGGATTGTTTGAGATATTTAAAATTACTTTTAAGATACCTTGAGCCAGAAGTGTTTTCAATTCCCTGTAATTTAATGTAATCTAAAAAATGAAAAGTGTAGCATTGAAAAGCGTGTTTGGTAAAGTGAGCTGCACATTTTTTGACATACTGTATTGTACACCTGGCTGGAATGAGTTTTGTCACAACGTCACACATCACAGGACCTGCACTCAGGGTGTCATCACCACGTCTGGGAGGATTTGACATCTTTAGGTTTCGTCCCCCACGTCACTTTATTGGACAGTGGGAGTGACGGCGGGTGAGCACACAAGTGACTCTTGGACTGGCCTACAGTGACATCCCATCTTTGAGGAGCTCCTGCCCTGACGCCACACCAACAACCAAACGTAAAACTGGCATACAGGAGTCAGTAAAGAAAATGGATGACTCTTCTAGAATTTGAAGAAGCTGCTCAGTGCTGAGTATTAATACCTAGAATGTGTAATTCACAAAGCAAACATATATGAATATGTCAGCACTGAATATTGATGTGCACTTCTGTCCAATTTTACAACTTCTAATAAATTAATCACTGAAGAAGCAGGGCTAAATATTTTAAAACTTAATATTATTTTAAGTGCTTTTCTGAATCAGGGATACAAAAGCATAAATATATGGGTTAACTCGAAAGCTGATCTCACTTACCATTTGTTTAGTCTTGGTAGAGTAATATTTTATTTGTATTATTAATATATAGCCTTTGTCAGAATGCCTCAAATCTCACAGACTGTTTATAAGGTACTGTACCATAGAACTTCTCCCACCTTCCCTTCTACATTTGAAACTTAAGGCAATTAGGTGAAGTAAATGACAAGCTTTAAATAATGTATTATTGATAATATTCATAAATAATAACAATATGCAAAGTACAAATGAATATTGGCAACCATACAACCTGATTAATGGTGATGTGTAGTTTCAAGCGGCACACAGAGTATTAGTTACTTAAAATGTCTCTAGTTAAGTCACCAATTGTGGTCTACTTTCTTCAGTCTTCAGTCCACATGCCTGTCTCAATATGGCTGCCGAGCTGTGCTCTTCATTGTGTTGTCCTTTTCAGTTCATGGTGTGTGAGATGTTCTTTCATCAGTTTGGTAAGAGAGAGAGAGAGAGTGAGGTAAAGCAAATACATTTATATTAGGATCATAACCTCTTTAGTTTAGACTTGTTTAGGTCAAAACATCTGCCAGTTGTTAGGTAAGGATAGGATATTTATTTTGCACTATTTATGTTAATTTGTTTTAGGTATTGTTTATAATGATTTGTATATGGTATTTTTAAATAGTTGGTTTTAGTTTTAATGAAAGGGGTTCTTTATTTGCTATTTAGTATTTTGATTAGTTTGGCATCTGTTTCTGTCTACGGTTGAATGTTAACGTACCCCCCGGCCCAATGGCTAATTCCACCTGTGTGTGCAGACAGACCACATCAGACCCCTGGTTCAGAGCTGTGCATTCCCTCCTCGGATGAAGGATTTAACAGTCAAAACGTTAGGAGACTCCTCTAGCTCCTTCTTGTTTCTTTTTTCCTCTTTTGGAAAAGAGAACAGATAAGTTTACAATCTTTTTTTTTGCTTACCTGTTTTTAATTTGTCTTGGGTTTTAAAACTTTCAAGTAAAGTTTGTGTTTTTAATCACTTTTTAGGCACCCTAATTCCCTTATTTCTTCCACTTTCTTCAAAAGTGCACTTTATTTATATTCCCGTCTGCAAAAACGTTCTTTTTCAAGAGTATTTATGTCATTTTTTTCTTTTTTTACACTGTTTACACATTTTCATTATATTTTCATTTATTTTTTTCAAAAGAGTCCACCCCCACTTTTCGTACTTCCCTTTAAAACCTAAAAATAGTTACCGGTCCTGGACTTCCCGTTTTCATTGTGGTTCCTTGACGTCTGGTGAGTCCTTCCTTCTTTTCCTTTGTCATATTTTCTTGGTCTGTCTTTAACAATTTAAAACATCAATCTTCTTCTGTGGATATAGAACTACTTTTTTACTTTTTTATTGATATTTTTTTTTAAATTTAGGATGACATCGTCAGGGCGCTTGAAAAACACTTATTTCAAACTCATGCAGACACTTCACCACCTTGAGGTGGTCCAAAAAGAACAACTGTTCAAATGTCAATGTCACTTTATTTATAGAGCACATTTAAAACAACATCAGTAATGCTGTAGTCAAAGTGCTTTACATTAAAACATTCAATGAACATAAATACCCCTCCTTTAACCGCCACCTTACCGTGGTGGAGGGGTTTGTGTGTCCCAGTGATCCTAGGAGCTCTGTTGTCCGGGGCTTTATGCCCCTGGTAGGGCCACCCAAGGCAAACTGGTCCTAGGTGAGGGATGAGACAAAGAGCGGTTAAACAAACCTCCTATGAAGAAAAACAATTTTGGACGGCGTTTTCCCTTGCCCGGACGCAGGTCACCGGGGCCCCACTCTGGAGCCAGGCCTGGAGGTGGGGCTCGATGGTGAGCGCCTGGTGGCCGGGCCTGCACCCATGGGGCTCGTGGGTCCCCCTTCCCATGGGCTCACCACCTATGGGAGGGGCCAAGGAGGTCGGGTGCAGTGTGAGTTGGGTGGTGGCCGAAGGCGGGGACCTTGGCGGTCTGATCCTCGACTACAGAAGCTGACTCTTGGGACGTGGAATGTCACCTCACTGAAGGGGAAGGAGCCTGAGCTTGTGCGTGAGGTTGACAGGTTCCGGCTAGATATAGTCAGGCTCACCTCGACGCACAGCTTGGACTCTGGAACCAATCTCCTTGAGAGGGGCTGGACTCTCTACCACTCTGGAGTTGCCCCCGGTGAGAGGCGCTGAGCGGGTGTGGGTATACTTATTGCCCCCCGACTTGGAGCCTGTACATTGGGGTTTACCCCGGTGGACGAGAGGGTAGCCTCCCTTTGCCTTCGGGTGGGGGGACGGGTCCTAACTGTATTTTGTGCGTATGCACCGAACAGCAGTTCGGAGTACCCACCCTTTTTGGAGTCCCTGGAGGGGGTGCTAGAGGGCATACCTTCTGGGGACTCCCTCGTACTTCTGGGAGACTTCAATGCTCACGTGGGCAATGACAGTGAGACCTGGAAGGGCGTGATTGGGAGGAATGGCCCCCCCGATCTGAACCCGAGCGGTGGTTTGTTGTTGGACTTCTGTGCTCATCACGGATTGTCCATAACGAACACCATGTTCAAGCATAGGGGTGTTCATATGTGCACTTGGCACCAGGACACCCTAGGCCTCAGTTCGATGATCGACTTTGTGGTCGTGTCGTCGGACTTGCGGCCACATGTCTTGGACACTCGGGTTAAGAGAGGGGCGGAGCTGTCAATTGATCACCACCTGGTGGTGAGTTGGCTTCGATGGTGGGGGAGGATACCGGTCAGGCGTGGTAGGCCCAAACGTGTTGTGAGGGTCTGCTGGGAACGTCTGGCAGAAGTAGCTTCAACTCCCACCTCCGGCAGAACTTCGACCACATCCCGAGGGAGGTGGGGGACATTGAGTCCGAATGGGCCATATTCCGTGCCTCCATTGTTGAGGCAGCTGACCGGAGCTGTGGCCGTAAGGTGGTCGGTGCCTGTCGTGGTGGCAATCCCCAAACCCGTTGGTGGACACCGGCGGTGAAGGATGCCGTCAAGCTGAAGAAGGAGTCCTACAGGACCCTTTTGTCCTGTGGGACCCTGGAAGCAGCTGATAGGTACCGGCAGGCCAAGCGGAATGCGGCTTTGGTGGTTGCTGAGGCAAAAACTCGGGCGTGGGAGGAGTTTGGGGAGGCCATGGAGAACGACTTTCGGACGGCTTCGAGGAGATTCTGGTCCACCATCCGGCGTCTCAGGAAGGGGAAGCAGTGCAGTGTCAACACTGTATATGGTGGGGATGGTGCGCTGCTGACCTCGACTCGGGACGTTGTGGGTCGGTGGGGGGAGTACTTCGAAGACCTCCTCAATCCCATTAACATGCCTTCCAATGAGGAAGCAGAGCCTGGGGACTCAGGGGTGGGCTCCCCCATCTCTGGGACTGAGGTCACCGAGGTGGTCAAAAAACTCCTTGGTGGCAGTGCCCCGGGGGTGGATGAGATACGCCCGGAGTTCCTCAAGGCTCTGGATGTTGTAGGACTGTCTTGGTTGACACGCCTCTGCAACATCGCATGGACATCAGGGACAGTGCCTCTGGATTGGCAGACCAGGGTGGTGGTCCCCCTCTTTAAGAAGGGGGATCAGAGGGTGTGTTCCAACTACAGAGGGATCACACTCCTCACCCTCCCTGGAAAAGTCTATTCAGGGGTCCTGGAGAGGAGGGTCCGTCGGATAGTCGAGCCTCGGATTCAGGAGGAACAGTGTGGTTTTCGTCCTGGTCGCGGAACAGTGGACCAGCTCTGTACCCTTAGCAGGGTCCTGGAGGGTGCATGGGAGTTTGCCCAACCAGTCTACATGTGTTTTGTGGACTTGGAAAAGGCATTCGACCGTGTCCCTCGGGGAATCCTGTGGGGGGTATTCCGAGAGTATGGGGTACCGGCCCCCCTGATAAGGGCTGTTCGGTCCCTGTACGATCGGTGCCAGAGCTTGGTCCGCATTGCCGGCAGTAAGTCGAACCCGTTTCCAGTGAGAGTTCGACTCCGCCAGGGCTGCCCTTTGTCACCGATTCTGTTCATAACTTTTATGGACAGAATTTCTAGGCGCAGCCAGGGCGTTGAGGGGGTCCGGTTTGGTGGGCTCAGGATTGGGTCACTGCTTTTTGCAAATGATGTTGTCCTGTTTGCTTCATCAGGCCGTGATCTTCAGCTCTCTCTGGATCGGTTCGCAGCTGAGTGTGAAGCGGCTGGGATGAGAATCAGCACCTCCAAATCCGAGACCATGGTCCTCAGCCGGAAAAGGGTGGAGTGCCCTCTCAGGGTTGGTAGCGAGATCCTGCCCCAAGTGGAGGAGTTGAAGTATCTCGGGGTCTTGTTCACGAGTGAGGGAAGAATGGAGCGTGAGATCGACAGGTGGATCGGTGCGGCATGCGGGCGCTGCATCGGTCTCTCGTGGTGAAAAAGGAGCTGAGCCGCAAGGCGAAGCTCTCAATTTACCAGTCGATCTATGTTCCTACCCTCACCTATGGTCATGAGCTATGGGTAGTGACCGAAAGAACGAGATCGCGAATACAAGCGGCTGAAATGAGTTTCCTCCGCAGGGTGTCTGGGCTTTCCCTTAAAGATAGGGTGAGAAGCTCAGTCATCCGGGAGGGGCTCAGAGTAGAGCCACTGCTCCTCTGCATCGAGAGGAGTCAGATGAGGTGGCTTGGGTATCTGATCAGGATGCCTCCTGGACGCCTCCCTGGTGAGGTGTTCCGGGCACGTCTAACCGGGAGGAGGCCCCGGGGAAGACCCAGGACACGCTGGAGGGACTATGTCTCTCGACTGGCCTGGGAACGCCTTGGGATTCTCCCGGAAGAGCTAGAAGAAGTGGCCGGGGAGAGGGAAGTCTGGGCATCTCTGCTCAAGCTGCTGCCCCCGCGACCCGACCTCGGATAAGCGGGAGACAATGGATGGATGGATGGATGAACATAAATAAATAGCAATAAAGTACAATACAATGAAATACATCCAGAGGTGAATTAAATAAAAGAAGATAACTAAGATTAGGGCAACCATCAGTATCGGTGAAGGTCACTTAAAGCAAGAGAATAGAAATGTCTCTTCAGACTCATGTCAAACAGTTCAACTGAAGGGGACTCCTGAATGTCCTGAGGTAAAGAGGTCCACAGACGAGGTGCAGCAACTGTCCCTCATCAATAAGACCATAAGAGACGACTGATCAGCAGATCTCAGCTCTCTGGATAGCTGGTGTAAAACACACGATTCAGATAAATAGGCAGGAGCAGACCAATGAAATGATTTAAAAACTAGCAACAACATTTTAAAGTCAATTCTGAAATTAACAGGCAGCCAGTGTAAAGAAGCTAATGTTGAAGAAACAGGACTAAACTTTCCTGCCCCAACCAAAAAACGGGCAGCAGCATTCTGAACCAAATCGGGGATTTGCTGATCGCATAATACAACAAGTAACAGTAATGAAGCTGAGAAAAGATAAAATCAGGTGTAGCTTTCTCAAGATCCCTAGGAGATAAAAAAAAAAAAAACATTTGACCTTAGCTAAAAGAAAAAGCTGGAAAAAGCATCTCTTGACTACAGCGTTAATCTGTTCGTCAAAAGAGTGGATACTGTCAAAAATGACACCAAGATTACGGACTTAAGGTTTGCAAAAGCCAGCAAAAAAGCTGAAAAGATCGAAACCAATTTGAGGTTTGGCAGGGGGACCAGCGATCAGCACTTCCAGTTTATTCTGATTGAGATCAAGAAAATTGTCAGCCATCCGGAATCTTAGTTTAAAAAGACAATTGTGCAGCTGATTAATTGTAGAGTTACAAACAGGAATATAAACCTGTGTATCATCAGCATAAGAGTGAAAAGAAATATTAAATTTCCTGAAAATAGCTCTTATAGGATGAAGATAAATAGAAAATAAAATAGGAACCAAAATGGATCTCTGAAGAACACCACATTTAACAGGAGCAGTAGATGAGACACAGGAACTGTAAGACAATGAGAAATGTATAGTGAATCAAATTACACACTTAACATCTTTTCTTAAACCTTTGTCCCTGAATCCTCAAGTTTTTAACAGGATCAAAGCTAACACACAACAATGGATTGAAAGCCTTGTTGCCATACTGAGGGCACACCGTACTTAAAGATTTACCTTGGGTGGATGAATTAGCCATGCATAAAGCTATTTTATTTTAAAACTATAATAAAGTTAACTTCTACTTCATTTCTCCAGTTTAGACAACTTCTCCATTCAGGTCCTGAGTATCGACTTCACTCACCAACTGGTTCCTCTTCATCTTCTCAGCCAGAAAAAAATTAACATCCTACTGAGGCAAACACAGCATCGTTGCCTGCACAACAAAATCCTCCCAGTGCGGTCAGTTCTTTACCTTCCAGCCAAGAGCAGGTAAACATTCATCCATCTTCTGTGGCGCATTTGCTGACTCCTGGGGGTATTCTCTGTATGTGGATTACCAGTTTAGCAGGATTAAACTGTTGATGACTTAGCAGTATCCTAGATCTGTCGGTTCTTCAAAACTCTTGTTGGATGTACCGTCATAGCAACAAATCATAAACCTCAAACCTACTCGAAGGCAGGTTTGTTCTATGTAGACAAGGTTTAGCTGGCACACTTAACTAGTTTCCATCCATGGAAATCCTTTCAGCCATGGCCTTGCCATTCATAGATGAGCGTTCAGTTGCAATCGGTGTGCAGATAATAAGAAAAGAATTTCGAGTCATGTGAGTTTTGCACAATCGTCTAGATCCTTTAGCCTGTCCAGATGATTATCTTTTAGAATAATATCGCTTCAGCTGAGAGGGAATTTTATACATCATATATTTATTAGCTCCTTATATTAGTGCTTTTGTGCATTGCTCTGAGGTTTTTTGCCAGCAGCACTTTATTATTGTATACAGTATGCGATGCAGAAAATCTGTCAAAGAGAGCTGTTTGTCGGGCAATTCACAAAGTCCAATTGGCCCTGAAACACTTCCTCAGAATGTATTTTTCCTGGACACTTTAAAATCAGACTTATATCCTCATTTCCCAGGATTCCCTAACATGATTGGAGCATTGGATTCTACTCAGATCCAAATCAAGGTCCTATCAGGTGCAAATGAAGGAGATTACATGAATAGAAAAGTATTAATGTACAGGTAGTGTAACCTTTAACATTACAGCTGGAGATAGCCGATAGGTCTGTTGAGATAGTGAACACATCTGTCTACCATACATGTCGTGAATACATTCTCAGGTGATCTGTGCAACATCTTACCTCATTTCAAACATGGAGGCTAGATGGACAGGATCAGTTCGTGACTCCAGAATTTTTAGGGAGTCACACTTGTATTGGACAGTTGAACAAGGTAATACCCATACATATTTAGAAATCCTGGTGAAGAATTTGTTTTACTCACAATTGTTTAATTTTATGGAAATTCATCATAATGGATTCCTGGGTGGAGACAGGGTCTATGCCTGCAGAGAATTTTTAACGACCCTATTCCCCAACCCCAACCCTGGCCCACAATCCTGATATAATGCAGCTCTGTCTAGGACAAGGGCACAAATTGAAATGACCTTTGGCCACCTAAAGGACAGATTTCAATGTCTACAAAGGCTGAAGGTTGCACCCGACAGAGCAGGTAACATAATTTTTGCTCAATCTTCCACAACACAGCCACCATCACCAACCCAGTGGCTGCCAGAGACAGAGTCGTGGCCCACTATTTTCAATAACAACAACACAATTGTTCAACACAAATGTTATGTCTGTTACCCATGACTTTTTATTTTCTTTCAGCCTGCAAAGGGGAGAGAATGTTAATAAGTACACACAATGAGAAAGAGAGAGATGCATTCTTTACCATGAAACGGCCGACCCCTTTACCCAGCCGGCAACTACACCTCTAAGACCTGTGGCCTGGATAATTTACTGAGATGAATCTAAACTATCAAGCCGTACCTCTAACAAATTACACTTTTTCCCCACAATCGACGATGTAAATATAAGCACGCAAAAGCAGATGATGTAAAAAATAAACTGATTAAATGTATTAAATGAAACCACAAGACAAGTGCGAAAATAGAAACATAAACACATAAATATTCCACCACCAAAGCAACACCAAATATATATATATATATACACACACACACAATAAACCCTCCCTTGCCCCTGTAACACATAACACACAACACGAATAACAAAAATGAATGATATACTGAATGCTTGTGAACTTGAGTCCGGTTATAAAAACTGTCCTGAATACTGATGACTGAACTAGTAGTAAATGCGTTGTTTGATTTTCCCGGCGACTGGAGCAACCTCACCGTGATTCCTCGGTGTATGGTGGATGGCGAATCGACCCCAGGGTCTCAGCAGATGAAGTATGGAATACAGTCCGGCAAAATGAAAGCAAACTGGTAAAAAGGCGCGATGTGATAAAACAGCAAGTAAGTTGATACGTGGTTGAAAAACGAATGGTCTCCTTTCTCCTCTCTTCTCTCCCTCTCCTCTCTCTCCTGCTGGCTTAAATAGTCCTGTGAAGGCGGTAATTGATTAATCGTGAACAGGTGTTTTCCAGGTTAGAGACTGTGGTTTTCTTCCATCATCCGTCCCCCTTTACGGGGTCGACATTTCCTGATACACACACAAACAGCAAACGGGACAATGGAAACAAGACACACTTAGAACTGACATCTAACTAACTACTAACTACTAAATACTAACTATGTAGCCCCGCTACAACCATTTGTTTCTGAAATAGTTGTATCGGCAGCTTGACTTTGGTTTTTCTCAGTTCTTGTACAGTACCTCCATATCCTGCTGTATTTTTCTCATTTTTAATTTTCTGTTGATAATATTTTTTGTACAAAGCACACACATTTTTCTGTAAATAAATATCAAATCAATTGCCTTAGGATTTCTGTCTGCATGGTGCCTCTGTAGCGATATGTATTAACCTCTGGTGGGGTCAGGAAAAGGCTGACAGAAGACACTTTGATCCCTTTAGTCATGTCACGTGTTCACAAAATACACCAAATGGTTCAAGGAGCTTCATTAGGACATCCCAACAAACCTGCCCATCTTCCTCGTCGACTGTATACCAGAAGGGGCTTGTGGGCTGGCAATGGGCTCCTGCACAACAGTTATATCACCATCAGTACAGGAATGCTTACAGTGGAGTTTATACATTATTAAATATGAAGTATTTACATACTTACCTCTTCTTCTGACGAGAAGCTGTGTCCTCATCCAACACATCACATGGGTCAGCCTCTCGTTACTCAAGCACAGGTGGAAGTGTCGTGACATTCCCTGCAACTGACCCATCAATACAGGAATATATGGAAGTTGAACCACAAGACCTCTGAAAACACACCTATGGCACAAACAAAGCACATATATGTCCTTTACCCACAATGAAGTGACCTCTGCTGCTTCCTGCCACTGGTTCTGAGGAGGAGCTTCTCCCTTCAATGCCCTCAGAAACAGGCCGACAGGCATTTTGCTCTAGGGGTGAGGTCTGGAGCCTTCTTTTTGAGTGCACTTTTGCACATATTAATTCCTTGAATTCATCATACCCCTCCAGGAAAACTTCTTGCTCAGCCTGAGAAAAAATGTGCACTTTCTTTTGCCGTCTCTATCTACCAACAAGCGACGTGCCGATTGTGTTTTCTAGTCTTGATATCTATGGGCTTTTCAAGGGATATTCTTAGATGACTGAATCCTGCTACACTAGTCTAATCCTCAGGTGAGTTTGGAGAACCAACATAACTGTAGCTGACATAATCATAGCTCTTCTGAATTAACATCTGGAGAGAAGGCAGGTGAAGGCACCATCTGCACCCCAGCATTCCTCAGGACAGTTGTGAACACAGCAGCTGTGTGTGGCCTGACATTATCCATCTGTAAGAGTCAGATGTCATGGAGGTGTGAGCAGAGGGCCTGTGAAATGCTGCCTTACTCTAAGGGCAGTAGCATGTAGCCAGCATTTCACTCTCCTGTTATGGACATGGCCATTGTGTCTACTGGCAGGTACAGCAGCAGTATGAGTGGCAGATCTGAAACAGATGGACCTGTCCAGTGTGTCAGTGTTGCTATGGGCTGATCACTCGATGACAACAAGTTCTTGGATGGTCGTCTGTTTTGATATTCTGCTTAAGCCTTCCCTTAAGTTAGGACACATTGTAGCAGCTTAATCCGTAGTGTCATTAATCCATTGTGTCATTGATGCCATTGGCCCCCTCTCTGACTTCTGGTCACATTTGAGGTGTTATGTCACTGTGACTAAGTGAGGCCATTGTCTTGCTGTGACCTAAGCTTTGAATTCATCCATCCATCCATCCATCCATCCATTTTCCAACCCGCTGAATCCGAACACAGGGTCACGGGGGTGTGCAATTGATTAATAGATGTTTGTAATTTAATTCAAGGTAAGTCTAAATCAATTAATGACATCTGAAAATAATTAGTTCTAAAAATGTTTCAAAGATAATTTCAAGTGAGTTTGACATTTCTTTAATGATTTCAATGTATTTCTAAATATGATCAGCTAAGTAAAAAATCTAAACTGAATATAAGAATGACATCAGGCCTTTCACTGGGCATTACGAGAATGAGTGTAAAAACTAACAGCAGTGCTGAAGATCACTAATAACAGCAGCTTGGGCCGCACTGCAGACTGTCTGTGTGTCGGTGGTAGCCAATTATCTGTTTAGAAACGCACAATGAGGATTAAAGAGTCCCCTGGGGTTCATTAGGAGTGTTTAAGATATTTGACGGTTATGGCAGAGAGGCTGCTATAATTCGTCTAGAGACTGTTTAAATATCACCTGCAGACGCCTGCGGTCAGGTACAGCAATCTTAGCATGTCTGTGGGTAAACGTGGAACTGCTGAGGGAAATAAAATGGAATTTAAGAAGCCACACGTTGGTTACTGCTTTCCTAATAGTAATGCATCTTGCTATAAATTAATTTATGAAACAGAAGGCTATGTATGTTTTTATATTTTCTCTGTTCTTTTGATCTCAGTCACTATCTGTGGAAACCTTTTTGTCATCATTTCTATCTCTCATTTCTTGCAGCTCCACACACAGACTAATTTTCTGATCCTTTCACTTGCAGCAGCTGATTTCTTGGTGGGTTTGTTTGTGTTGCCCTTTTCTTTGATTATTCAGATTGAAACCTGCTGGTATTTTGGGGTCATTTACTGTTACGTCTATCAGTCACTTGCTAACTTGTTCAGTGTGGCCATTGTTACTCATTTGATGTTAATATCCATTGATCGTTACATTGCTGTTTGTAATCCATTCTTTTACAGCTCAGAAATAACTCTGAATATCACTAAGGTCAGTAGTGTAGTGTTGTGGTTGTATTCATTTATATTCACATTCCTTTTTGTATATTTTAGTTATATAGAAACAGGGGAATGTGAACAAATATGTTCATTTTATGGATATGACAATTCAACTTTTGTTTTTTTAATATATTTATTTGTATTATTCCATATTTACTAATGATATGCTCATATGCAAGAATATTTATGGTTGCCAAAAGACATTGTAAAGCCATTAAATGTTTGATTGAAAAGACGCAGTCGGTGGAGAGCAGCAATTCAAACACACCTAAAACGTCAGAAACAAAAGCAGCAAAGACCCTCGGACTGGTGGTGGGCGTCTTTATGGTCTGCTGGTTGCCTGTCACTTTCTTTGATTTTTGCTGTTACTTCATTTTCCTTACCTGATATAAGGAACTTCTTAGTTCTGGTCAGTGAGGTGACCTTTGGAGTTAATCCAATTCTTTATGCTTTTTTATCCCTGGTTCAGGAAAGACTTTAAAATAACATTAAGTTTTAAAATATTTAGCCCTGCGTCTTCAGTGATTAATTTATTGTACGTTTTATACCTTGATGACAGTGCACTACTGACAATTTGCATTTATTTGTGTTGTATGTTATTATGCATTCTGTGTGTTAATAATAAGTAATGAGCAGCTTCTTCAAATTCTAGAAGTTTCTTATTTTGTTTCTCATATTGTGTATTCTGCTTATGTTTCTTACTGCACATCAATATACTTTATATGATTTGAGTTTAATTATTAAAAAGTCTGATAATCAGTCCCATAATAAACTAGCAGGACTGCTAATGTACTGCTGTGACTTTTGCTGTGCTCTGTCAGATTGTGTCTTTTAAACATTCGACATGTCAGTGAGTTGATTTGTTATCAATGATGTCGAAATCCCAGCCGATGTGCTCCTGGCACAAGCCGCTCATTGTGTGTTACTGTGAGGTGCCCGGTGCTGCCAGGACAGAGTCGGACTCGAAACAAATGTTTATTTGAAACAATGAGGGGAAAAAACACAAAATTAAAACTGATGAAGTCATGAAGCATCTGACTAACTTGATCCTTTATTTCATGATATTCTTTTTATTTGACTGCTGTTATCGTTATCTTTTGTATGATGCTGAAGTAACTTTGAGGTTGAAGTCGTTGATTTCTTTCCTTTTCTCTCTGTTGTCAAGTTCTGCTCTCAGGTTTCTGTAGCTTGTGCTGAACTTCTTCACTTATCAGCCCTGCAGTTTCTCTCAGCCTTTTATTCTTGCTATTTAAGCACAGATAAATATTGTGTAAGTTCACATTTATTCCTTTTGATGGACACATCACAAATTGTTCAGGCTTTCTTCCTCTTTCATTTGTCAAATGGCTGCAGGATTGTTGTAGAGCACAATGGCTCCTGTTACTTTATACACATGAAGTGTTCAGTTATCTTGTAAGACATTTAAAAATCTAACGACACAATACAGAGGTGTCCACTCATTCGTGTGTTCTGATATGTTATTTCTTTATAATGTATGCTTTACTGAGGATCTCAACACAAGTGTCTTTTTAAGTGATCATTAACAAAGACCTGATGCTTGATATTTGTGTGTTTAGATAAACCTCGCCATGTTGATTTGATGTTGGCATGTTGAATGAGAGTTTCACACTGTGTTTCATTTTCTAAAGATATTCTTAATGGATTAATTAGATGCAGTGCTGTAGGACACATCACAAATATATGAAACTTGTTTTTCTGTGAAATGATAATTTATGTCGCTTTTATTTAAACCTGAAAATGCAGTGCACTGGCCAACCCCTCGGAGGTACAGGCAGGTGGTCTGTTAACGTCACTCCAAGATGAGTGACATTTGTTAAATATGCTGTGTGTTTAATGCTGTAAATGTAAGCCATTGTGTTTATTCATATATTACTAAAGTCACTTGATTCTCTTCAATTATCAAAGATCACTATATAAAATAAACAATGGGGTTAATTTCAAAAACAGTGTTGTTGTTCTTGTCTCTGAAGGTCCAAGAACCTCCTATTGACTCACAGATTCCACTCTGTGCAATGCCATCCACGGGTGGGGTGCATTGTCAGTAACTATAGTGAACACGCAGCTCCAGAGATAGTGTCTCAGCTGCCACTTACCTTGTCTTGTGATCCAACAGTTTTCGGCTCATAAACAAGACTGGGTGTTCGACACCAACGGGTCTTTGTGTCAGGCTGAGGCAAAGTGTTGGTCCGGAACGTGAAAGGCAAAGAAAAGTCAGGAGCCATTAATAAAGGTGATGAAGTAAGGGAATTGTTTAGGTCACTAAATGAGCCTCTGCTTTGTCTTCCCAAACCACCAAATTGGGAGCCCACTTCTTTAGGCAAGTTTTTAAGAGTATGACTAATTCGGAGAACCGAGGCATACACTGGAAGTAGTACCCCAATAAACCTAAAAAAACCTGTCATTACTTCTTAGTTTGTGGATGGGCCAGCACAGTATGGTATGGAATTTGGTATACTGTGGATGGCCAGTGCCCTGCTCACAATGTAGCCTACATACTTGGCCTCCATCAACCCAAAATAACATTTCTTTGGATTGATATGCAGACCAGCATCACATAGTGCCAAGAGCACCACCAGAACATACTGCACATGATCCTCCCACGTGAAGGAATAGATAGATAGATAGATAGATAGATAGATAGATAGATAGATAGATAGATAGATAGATAGATAGATAGATAGATAGATAGATAGATAGATAGATAGATAGATAGATAGATAGATAGATAGATAGATAGATAGATAGATAGATAGATAGATAGATAGATAGATAGATACTTTATTAATTCCCAAAGGGAAAATTCCCATACTCCAGCAGCAGCATACTGATAAAGACAATATTAAATTAAAGAGTGATAACAATGCAGGTATACAGACAGACAATAACTTTATATAATGTTAACGTTTACCCCCCCGGTGGAACTGCAGAGTCACATAGTGTGGAGGAGGAACGATCTCCTCAGTCTGTCAGTGGAGCAGGACGGTGACAGCAGTCTGTCGCTGAAGCTGCTCCTCTGTCTGGAGATGATCCTGTTCAGTGGATGCAGTGGATTCTCCATGATTGAAAGGAGTCTGCTCAGCGCCCGTCACTCTGCCACAGATGTCAGACTGTCCAGCTCCGTACCTACAATAGAGCCTGCCTTCCTCACCAGTTTGTCCAGGTTGTGAGGCGTCCCTCTTCTTTATGCTGTCTTCCCAGCACACCACTGCGTAGAAGAGGGTGCTTGCCACAACCATCTGATAGAACATCTGCAGCATCTTATTGCAGATGTTGAAGGATGCCAGCCTTCTAAGGAAGTAAGGAGAGGTCATATGTATCCCACTGAAGGTTATTCAGAGTCATAACCAATATCATTGCTAAGTGGTGTTCATGAACCACCTCAAAATAGTCCTCAGGATTTGTATATCCCATGACAGCCCGTGTTACAGGGAGGTAGAAATTCCTGCATCATTTTCCATGGTACATTAGAGTTCTGTCTGCGCCAAGCAACACTCAGTTTACACACAAAGCACAGGCGTCTGCATGCTCTTAATATGGATGTGCAACCATCTCACATAACCTTCTCTTATATTTCACAAACAATTCTTCTGAGTTAATTGGTGTATCAAAGACACAAATGAAGGCAAAGAGTCTAAGCAGCAGCTGCAGAATCCCAAATATTACAGCCTCCTCCAAGGATCAGTTCAATAATCAATCATCATTGACAAGGCCCCTCACTCTTGCAACCTCCATTAATGATCCATGGACCACCTCTTTCATTGTTGTAAGGGTCTCAAACCCCTTTAATGTAGTAAAAGCAGTCTTAGGTAATATCGGTATCTTTTTTATCTACCTTCTCACTGTCCATCTCTGCCTTGTACCTTCAAACCAGCAATGCTCAGGCAATACCAGTAAAATAATCCCTCACTCCTGGTATGTTCTTCTTCATCTTAAACCAAGCTGTTAGGGTGGTATCCCTATCTCTACCCCAAATCAATACTCATATTTTGTTTTCCTCTGTAAATACGTTGCTGTGCTCCCAGGACAAGTCATCTGCTAACTACATAATTGTATGTGAATGTTCACGGACATCAAATCAAAAACTCCGCCACACTGCCTCAGGGAGTGCTGATATACCGAGAGTTCACATATCGTCTAATTTCATTATGTTGAAGAGTATTACCATCTCTAATGACAATGTTCACACACTCATGTCCCTTATATACGTATTTAAAGAGGTACTTCACACGCTTCACTGTAGCACAGATCTCTACATTGATATGGCAGTTGAACTTGTGACTCAGATGCAGTTTATAATTTACTACACATGCATTCTTTACTGTCCTCCCACCAATCACAATTTTTCAATACTGACTTTTTTTCAGTTATCCGTCCTCATGGTCTGATGTCTCCTCCTATTATTCATTTGGGAAATTTTTTGAGCATTGACCCTCATTGACATGGAGCTTACAGATTCAAATGAATACATGGACTGTGGCTGCACGTTTTTAAATATGAGTTCATGGATGTGGGGTCTGGTGCAGGGTCTAGCAGCTCACACTAACCAGCCTGTTGACATCATCCATATCTTTGCTCCTGAGAAATAGAAGGATGTGTGCGTGAGGCAGACCTCTCTTCTGAAATGCAATAATGTGGACTCTTGTCACAGTCACTCCTAACATCTGCTTCTGCCTGATATCATTGATAAGCTCTTATAGCTTAAGATGAAACACTCCTGCAATGATATCAGGCCTTGACTCTGGCCTGCCCTATACTTTAGTAATCTCCTGGCTCCGCAGATTACACATCATTGTAGGTAAAAGGTCAGGTGGCCCGTATCTACACACTAATGAAATCGTGTCCTAATGGTTTTGCATTATATAACCATGGACCTCCTTGGAATGTTGAAGGAAGTATATAAACCCTCCCCAGAGCTAATGTGTGCACATGTGCAGTTGTGTTTAGGTGGTCCATCCACCCATTGTACATTTCAATACTCAATCATGCTTGGATTTGGCAACACAGTTAATTTGATTTCCTTCTGTCCTCACAAAAGAATCAACTCATTATTGTTGGCTCAGCCTCTCCACACTCAAAACCTGGTTGAAGGTATTGTCCCTTATTCCCAGCCATTAACAGTAATACTGTGTTTGTGTCAACTGGAACCTTGGGGTTTGCCACAGTTGTTCTTCTTAGTTCTCCACATAGAGCCCTTGGAGGTTCTAACCTCATATTTGCTCTCCAACTCTGATACCGGTATGGAAATAGTAATGAATATACCTTTACATCCAAGTTTGAATCAGGAAACTAACCTTCTGGGTGTCCCATTTTGCATTCCCTGAATCTGGTCCAAAATAGATCAGGACATCCCGCTCCAGAGGTGGTTCTCTATCTGGATGCTCAAACATGATGGCTACCTCTTTTGTCCATGCAGTATTATATCTCTGTGGTTGACTATTCCTGTCCAGTGCAATCACCATTGTAACAGTGGCTGATCGAGCACCTGCTCCTCCATGTCTCCTGTTCGATTTCAAACATCATTATGCACACTCGAGTTAAAAGATTAATTTCTCTCATCCATCATCTTAACCAATTCATCAGTGCAGGGCGGCACGTTGAATTTTCCACACGACACATTCTCCTGTTGGTGATCTTGTCCACATTGAGGATATACAGTTGAGCGTATTGCCTCTGCTCATCATATTCTGGGTGTAACACACCTGCCCGATGGTAACAGTCATCATTTATCTGGAAACAATAGGATCCGCTACCAGGAGATAATAGTCACAGAAAGAACAAATAGGATACCTTCTGTTTTCCACGAAATTCACAGAATCTGCACCTTAACTTGTCTGGAACTGGAAATGGAGGTAAGCCAAGTCTCCCTTCATTACAACACCTCCTGTATATCCCTTTGCTAATCTGCTCCCACTCAGTAAATCTTTACCTATAATATCTGCACTCACCACCCAGACTACCACTATAATGCTCCCCTCCAATCCCTACATTGGAATTTCAATCAATCACGTGAGTTGTAGTACAATTTGGGGATCCCCTGTCCGTCCTCACTCTCTGATGCTGAACATCACACTCTAGTCTGGCTCTGGTTAGTTTTGGTGTCTCCTGGACCCACCCTGCTGCAATGGCCGTCATATTCTTATGATTTCACTCTCCGTGTTCCTCTGAAGTTTCTGTTGTCGGAGCATTGTGTGTGCACGGACATCTTTAATAATTTACACATCCATATCCTCAGGCAATTCATCATCTCTGGTCTGGTGCATCACATCTTGATTTCTTTTATGCCAGACTTCCTTAGCTTCATATGTCTCATTATATGTTTATGCATTTGATGTCTTTCCCCCATGGAAGCTTATTGCAATTCAGATACAACTGCACGTTTTTATCCGTCTGGCAGTTATTCTCAATTTGAAATAACTGGTGATAACATTTGCTGTGTTTTTCTAATTCAAGTAGCAAGAAAATGCACTGCATTTGTCATTTCAACAAATGGTCCATCACAAACATTAGCACTACTTTTACAAATCACATATCAAATATCTTATAACAGAGATACAGCAATCTGACATACACAGAAACACACAGAAACACAGAAAGGCACTTCATATGTCTTTGTTATATGCCATTTGGTACAACCATCTCTTGGAAAGATAAATGCATTGTATTACTACAAGTGCTTGTGGAGCACCATATGTTGGAATGACAGAGACATGGCAAGTGGATAGACATAGAGATAAACAGGCAAAGACTGTTGTCCTTTTATTAAGGTGGATGAGCTGATTTCTGTCCATATGGCAGTTACTCTGTTGGATGTATTCAGTGTTAACATTTGTAGTGCAGTGTGTCTGTCCCGTTGCTATGTCTCTGTGATACGCCATTTAGTACAGGATTCGTACAAGCAGTGTTAATGTTTATTATATGCCATCTATTGGAATGACAAATACAGTGCATTTTAACACTAAAAATGTTTACAAAAACAACTGGATGAACAGAACATGCAGCAACTTTTATTAAGGTGAATATATTGGCCAGGCCTGCTATTTTGTGGACAGAATTTCATATGGACTGGTGCTGATTTGTGGACAGACAGTGGGAAAATATTTTCTACACATCAGGGCGCTATATAACCTGACATTCTCTTTACTGTCTTAGTAGCTTCTGAACACTGTCTGGAAGTTGATAGTGATGAGTCCATTATAACACCCAAGTCTTTCTCATAAGCAGTACTTTCATGTTTAAGACCTGCCATTGTGTATTCAGATCTAACATTTTACTTCTTGTGAAGACCTGCGAATGTCAGACGATGGGTGGGCTCCCTGAACAGAGCCAGCTTACAGCATAAAGTCTGCTGACCTGCTGTCCACCAAAATGCATTGCACTATGCGGACTACTGACATAAATATGTGACATATGACCCTACAATGTGCTTCATTGACACAAGTAGAGACGAGGGGGCCTCACATGAAGTTTGTAGTAACAGACCACCAGTGTGTCACATATGAACTCTTGTGTGGTGAGGACCACTTCACTGTCTGTGTCAATGAGGAGGGAATGACGACAACACGACACACAGAAACTTCTGTAAAGACGTACGTCTGCCATCAGTGAGCAGCTGCTGCTAATTTAATCAAAACTGAACTTGTATGTAGGAGATGGTGGTCCTCTCGTATTGTTTATTGTACGGTTTTCTGTTTCTGGTCCAGCACATTCCATGCAGGGTCAGCTCACAGATGTCAGAGGGGCTCTGAGCAGCACAGGACAGGATGGAGTGTCAGACCACCACTGGGCACAACCTCAGCTCATCTGAACCTGCTGATTTAATGTGCTGCTTGCCGTAATGATGAAATAATGTCATCACAGTGCCTGTGCACAAAAAAACAAAAACAGCAGACAGAGGGAGAAGAAGGAAACTGCAGAGAGCCTGCAGCTGGACCACTGTGGAGCTGTGAGGACAGACCACCGCAGCCCTGAGCGGCTCCTGACAAACAAATATAATGAAGACGTCTGAGATTTGATGGACTCATTAGTGAGTAAGAACTGAAATGAACAAACAAACATCCTGAGAGAATTTGTGAAGCACACACAGCAGAGAGACGCCTCATGTGAATTACGTCAGCAGAGAGAATATGGCAGTCGCAGGGCCTCAGTGTATAAACATCTCAGTGTGCAGGCAGGACGGCTCAGTCAGGGGACACACATGGAGTGGAAACAACTGAAAATTGGCCGTTGCTTTCCTCACAGTAACACATCTTGTTATACATTGATTTTTGAAACTGAAGTTTATGGACTTTATTACACTTTCTCGTGTCTTTTGGTTTTATCGACAGTCTTTGGAAATCTTCTTGTCATCATTTCTATTTCTCATTTTGTTCAGCTACACACGCCGACTAATCTTCTGATCCTTTCACTCGCAGCGGCCGATTTCTTAGTGGGTTTTTTTGTGTTGCCCTTTTCTTTGGTTGTCCTGGTTGGTGGTTGCTGGTACTTTGGAGTTGTTTATTGTTATTTGTATTCTGTACTTGGAAATTTTCTTAGCGTATCTGTTATATATAATGTGGTTTTAATATCCATTGATCGCTACATCGCTGTCTGCCATCCTTTCTTTTACAGCTCAAAAATAACTTTGACTGCTGCAAGGATCAGCATTGCTGTAGTGTGGCTGCTTGCACTTTTCATTACACTCATACTTTTAGGTTTTAGTTATATTGCAACAGATATATGTGAAGTAGCTTGTGCAGTATTCACTTCTTCTAAAATAAACATTATCTTTTTACTCTTAACTTTTTTTATTCCTTATTCACTGATGATTGGTTTTTATATCAGAATATTTGTAGTTGCAAGAAGCCATTCAAGAGCCATCAACTGTATGATAGAAAAGAGACAAACTGTGGAGGTGAGTGACAATAAAATATCAAAACCGTCTGAAAGAAAAGCCGCAAAAACATTAGGAGTAGTCGTGGGGGCTTTTATTATGTGCTGGCTGCCTATTAGTATATACAGTTTTTTTGTTGGTAATAATAACATAATCACACAAGCCATCGCGAATGTCTTTGTGTTGGTCAGTGAAGTGAACTTTGGTGTTAATCCAATTCTTTACGCTTTTTTTTATTCCTGGTTCAGAAAAGCACTTAAAATAATCCTGACGTGTAAAATATTTAGTCCAGCTTCTTCAGTGCTCAATTTATTGTAAATATTTAAGAAAATACAAAATGCAAAAGTAATTTTCTGTGCTTATATATTTTAAATTATTTGTACATTATTTGTTTTTCTTAAATTGTACTCGATTCATGTGGAGTGCACACTGTTTATGAATATTACTTATTTCACCATAAAATTTCGTATTTGAATGTGTAAGAAACAGAACTGAAAATGACTCACTTCACTTCACTTCACTTCACTTCAGTGTTTTTTGGTGACTTTATTTTTTTTTTATACAGTGTAAAATGATTATTGTTATTTCCATTATTTTGGGGCAGAATTCTTTATTTGATCATAAATTGTTTAGTAATGTGCTGACTTTTACCTAAAATCTGGAAATATAAATAACTTTTATCATCTGGAGTTACAATTTCCACCGACTTTCACATTTCTAAAATTTCCACAGCTGAGCTCAGACGACGGCTGAATTTCTGTTCAGCTTTGGTCAGATGGTGGGGATTTGTTTTTGAATCAAATTGTACGACATGTTCCTTTATTGTTTTACTTTTGTATCAAACAAAACTCTTCATTTTATTGCGAAGTTAATGTTTCTTATTCCTGCACTTTAATCCGCACTCCTCCTCAATAAGGCAGCAGATGACAGACGAGTGCAGACGGAGCAGTCGGCCTTCACTCCTCACACTGCTGGCTCACTAAATGACACTGAGGTGACTGAAATGGACGACTGAGAAGGTCAAATGAGGTTTTATGTCCACAATTAAACGTAGGATTTGCTTCTTTAGACTGACATTTGTAAGTTTACGACACATTTAGCATAAAATATTCATGCAGAATTTTTTTTTATTTCATTAATGTGGTTCATGTTGTCTCTTTAGCAGTTTTTAGTGTTTCTACAAGGGTCGATGTGAGATTGTCTGTTATTATCAGTGAATAATAAAAACTATTGTGATTTATTGTTTAAGAGATTTACAAGCACCCCACACTGGGTGTCCCGTTTAGTCAGTCAGTCTTCTTTATTATCTCAGTCTCTAAAGTCACTTAAAATGCGCGTTCTTAATAATTCAAACCTTTATCACAGAGAAAATCAAAATAACACCTTCAGCCTTTAAGCATAAGCTCAGAAGAATATGAGACTCAGCACAGACCCAGCAAATCATGAAGCTGAGTTCCTTTAAACTGTGAACCTCCATTACATGCTAAGTGTGGTAGAAATGTAACATCTTAATAATTTAAAGAAACCTCTCATAACAGAACCAATCAGTTATCAGGAAGTAGAAAAGCTGTTCACGTTATCTTTTACTTACTCCTCGGCCAAATGCCTTAGATGGAGTGTTCTTCAAAAGCAGCCTGGTCAGAATAGTCAGAGAAACAAAGAATAGAACTGTTGAATTTACATACACTGTCAATCAATGCATATATTTACTCTGATTGGTTCTTTGGTTTACACCCTAATGGTTTATATAAAATAAAAGTCTATTATATTATATTGTGGTTCTTCTTATAACTTTGAGTTGAGTCACCACCCTGAAAATGTCAGTGCAGATCACAACTGTCCATTCTGATTGTTCTACAGGACATCTGCTGATTTCGCTGTCACTTCTTTGTCATCTTTCAATACATTTTTGTTGTTCACTTCACCTTTATCTGGTTTCCTGATATGCCAGCCAAGGTTTCTGACATTTATTAATCCTTTTTGCTATTTCTTTAAAATGAGTGCTATTCTACCCTAAATTTATTCTTCCACATAGCACCTCGAACCAGGGTTCAAGTTCAACTCCTACAATATAATAATCCACGGCACAGAATAAAACACATCAATAATCCATGAAGACATAAAGCCAGCGCTGAGCGACTGCCCATTCAATGTGTCCATGCAGAGCCTTCCGTCCCAAAGCAGCCTGATAAATGTCTGCAGTTCTCGTGTTCTCCCCGTGGCCTGTGATGGACGAGCACCCAGTGCTTTGGTGGAGGTTTGGGGCTCTGGATTATCCACTCCATGTCTGCTTCATCCCTTTATGGTGGACGTGAGGAGACAAAATGGTCCTCTGTGGTGATGTGAACAGCAAGTAACTGAAATATTTGTAAAATAAAAACAACTATTTTATGTAAAGATGAGTTTATTTCTTTATTTTTTCATGTGAGGTATGAGTACACAAGTAAACCTGACCCAAAAATTGTGTTTTAAAGTATTATGGTCTGCACAGTATAAGACGATTCCTGACGGACTCTCAGCTCCTTTATTTCTGCTCTGCTCAGCTGATGCTTTACTTGTTCCACTTTAAGAGTTGCCCCCTCATTTCAGACCCCCTTGTGTGTTTATACAGGAGGTATTATGATGTGGTGGTCCGCACTTCTGCTCTTTTCATTTAGTGTTCTTGTTCCAGTCCTTCGCCAGGTCACTGCCGGTGTTGACTCTCCATGTTCTCTATTTGCATGTGTGGCTTTTACTCTTCAGGACAGCAGAAGACTTTTATTATCCCAGAGGGAAATTTGTGAGCAGCAGGAATGTGTGACACGTAGGACATTGTTAAATAGGGACAAGAAAATAATAAAAGAGACCACACATGACAGCCATTGTAGTAATCAAAGACTTCTACAAATCAGAATAACAATTCATGAACAATAATAACGAAGAGCACACAATAATAACTCAGAACTCCACAGGACTCCTGCAGCTACTAGAATTCAGAAGGCTGATAGCTCTGAGATAAAAGAGGACTTCAGTCTGGGGGTCTTCACCCTTGAGACCCTAAATCAGCAGCTTGATGGCCACAAGTGACACTATGAATGATTCGACTTTATTGTCACTGTACAGGTACCATGAGATGTAGTTGTCTTGTACCCCTTGTGGTCAGAGCACACAGTCAGCTACTGTTCAGCACCCCTGGAGCAACTGGAGCTTAAGGGTCTTTCTCAAAGCCCAGTAGACTAGAATCCCTTCTAACCTTCCTGACACCATCGCAGATCCTTAGCCTCACAGCGACCACTTTGGAGACAGTGGATGGCTGCTGTGTGACAGAATCGAGTTGACCTTCTTTAGCACTTGTTTGTGTTGGCGGTCAGTGAGAGAAGGCTGCTGCGGACCCCCACTTTTACTGTTCGTTTTAATGCTGTTAGTCACACAGCTTTTGTTCTTTATACTGAGATTCACAAAACAACAACCACCCATCCATCATTTTAACTTGCTTATCCAGAGCAGGGTCAAAGGCAGTGGTCAATATAGGAGGACCCCATTTAGAAGCCAGGGACCCTCAGACACTTCCAATTAATTTCTTTTAATCATCAATTGTTAATTATTTGTGCTGCTCACCTCCAAGTGGTCCATGTACCCTGAAGCTTACATCGATCATCAATGAATTGAGCCTCCCTAAACATCAAGAGGAAAGCAGCATGTAACTTGCCTCCAGAAAACAAAACATTTTGCAATTTAAAAAATGCTTTGGGGTTGCCCAACCAGTTGTTTCCAAGCCCCTCACTTTTTAATTTTTTTGGCTTTGGCACTGGTCACAGGGTAGCTGATTCCAATCCCAGGAAGCCTTCGGGAATGTCCTTATCGACTTCCTGAGAAGTAGAGCTAGAAATGAAGTGTGATTGAAGTAAGCCAGAGCCCATGGTCCAGCCCTATTGTCTGGTGAAAATCTGGTGCCCTACAGGGACCTGCATGGCACCCCAGGACTGGGCACATACATTAAAAAAAGAAGGCATTGAAAAAAGTACAAAAAACAAATTTAAATAAATTTAAAGAAAGGAAATGGTTAAGAAAATCAAAATCATTCCAAAAATAGATTAGAGCAGAATAAAAATGAAATTGTCAGCACATCATAACACACAGACGTCCTTCATTTTCTGGAACTGTGAGCTTCGAGAAGAGAACAGTGCAGGTGAGCCATGGCTCTAGACGGAAGGTCTGCAGTTTATACGACGGGCTGTGAAGAGCAAATATTAGAGACGGCACTTCAGATAAACTTGTGTTCAAATGTGGCATCGTGAGATATAAAGGATGAGTACAACTGAGTCTGGGTGGGCAACAATGAGGGGTAAAAACAGGAAAAGTCAAACAAGTAAGTGCAGCAAAGTGAAAAGGAATGAAGAAGCAACGACATATCGTGTGCTCACTTGACCTTTAGCACACTGACAGGGGTCTCATTCATGACCGACTGTCATAGTGGTCTCGGAAATGCGGATCTGAAAATCACAATAATTTGAACAGCATAGCAGTGCTGCATGATGGGGTTTACTGTGAGTTCCTGAACTCCGCTGGCATGGAGGACTTTATCTACTTAGAACGACATGGTTGTAGACCCCCTTTATCCCTCTATTCAGTTGGTAACACAGATAAGAAAATTGACATTGTTTCTGAAATTGACAACATTCTTTATTTTATATAGTGACCTTTGATAAGTGAACACAATCAAGTGACTTTAGTAATATATGAATAAACACAATGAATTCACGTACAGCGTTACACACACAGCATATTTAACAAAAATCAGTCAGCCTGGAGTGACGTAACAGACCACCTTCTTCCTGTACACAAGGGGTTAGAAAGTGTGCTGGATTTTCAGGATTAATGAGAATGTTACAGAAATTGTTGTTTCACCGAGCGTATTTCATGTATCACGTACTTGCCATGTTCATGAGTTGACCTGGACAACCAATTACACAGACAATGGAACTGAAAATCCATGTGAATTATGGCAAGCGGAATTCATATTTAGTGATATCTTCATCTTAAAACACTTTTTTCAGGTACCTGAAACTCATTTCAAGATACCTCACATGAAGTTCTGTTCCATGTTTAGATGTCTGCAATACATTTTGAGATGTCTCAATGGGACCTCAAAGGCACCTGAAGGTATCTGCAGCACATCTCAGGGCTTCTCAAGATCACGTCGTGTAAAATGTCTTGTTCTTTGAATGAGACTTCATCACTATTTTAAAGTTTATCTGAGGAATTTCAAAGTGCACAACAGCTTGGACCAAAAAGTGTCTTAAAAAACATTTATGATAATTGAAAATTCCTAACATGTCATTTGAAAAGATCCTGGAATTTGTTTGAGATATTTAAAATTACTTTTAAGGTACTTTGAGCCAGAAGTGTTTTCAATTCCCTGTAATTTAATTTAATCTAAAAAATGAAAACTGTAGCATTGAAAAGCGTGTTTGGTAAAGTGAGCTGCACATTTTTCGACATACAGTGCATCTGGAAAGTATTCACAGCACATCACTTTGTCCACATTTTGTTATGTTACAGCCTTATTCCAAAATGGATTAAATTAATTTTTTTCCTCAGAATTCTACACACAACACCCCATAATGACAATGTGAAAAAGGTTTACTTGAGGTTTTTGCAAATTTATTAAAAATAAAAAAATTGAGAAAGCACATGTACATAAGTATTCACAGCCTTTGCCATGAAGCTCAAAATTGAGCTCAGGTGCATCCTGTTTCCCCTGATCATCCTTGAGATGTTTCTGCAGCTTCATTGGAGTCCACCTGTGGTAAATTCAGTTGACTGGACATGATTTGGAAAGGCTATAGAAGGTCCCACAGTTGACAGTTCATGTCAGAGCACAAACCAAGTGTGAAGTCAAAGGAATTGTCTGTAGACCTCCGAGACAGGATTGTCTCGAGGCACAAATCTGGGGAAGGTTACAGAAAAATTTCTGCTGCTTTGAAGGTCCCAATGAGCACAGTGGCCTCCATCATCCATAAGTGGAAGAAGTTCAAAACCACCAGGAATCTTCCTAGAGCTGGCCGGCCATCTAAACTGAGCGATCGGGGGAGAAGGGCGTTAGTCAGGGAGGTGACCAAAAACCCGATGGTCACTCTGTCAGAGCTCCAGAGGTCCTCTGTGGAGAGAGGAGAACCTTCCAGAAGGTCAACCATCTCTGCAGCAATCCACCAATCAGGCCTGTATGGTAGAGTGGCCAGACGGAAGCCACTCCTTAGTAAAAGGCACATGGCAGCCCGCCTGGAGTTTGCCAAAAGGCACCTGAATGACTCTCAGACCATGAGAAAGAAAATTCTCTGGTCTGATGAGAAAAAGATTGAACTCTTTGGTGTGAATGCCAGGCGTCACGTTTGGAGGAAACCTGGCACCATCCCTACAGTGAAGCATGGTGGTGGCAGCATCATGCTGTGGGGAATTGGGAGACTAGTCAGGATAAAGGGAAAGATGACTGCAGCAATGTACAGAGACATCTTGGATGAAAACCTGCTCCAGAGCGCTCTTGACCTCAGACTGGAGCGACGGTTCATCTTTCAGCAGGACAACGACCCTAAGCACACAGCCAAGATATCAAAGGAGTGGCTTCAGGACAACTCTGTGAATGTCCTTGAGTGGCCCAGCCAGAGCCCAGACTTGAATCTGATTGAACATCTCTGGAGAGATCTTAAAATGGCTGTGCACCGACGCTTCCCATCCAACCTGATGGAGCTTGAGAGGTGCTGCAAAGAGGAGTGGGCCAAACTGGCCAAGGATAGGTGTGCCAAGCTTGTGGCATCATATTCAACAAGACTTGAGGCTGTAATTGCTGCCAAAGGTGCATCGACAAAGTATTGAGCAAAGGCTGTGAATACTTATGGACATGGGATTTCTCAGTTTTTTTATTTTTAATAAATTTGCAAAAACCTCAAGTAAACTTTTTTCACGTTGTCATTATGGGGTGTTGTGTGTAGAATTCTGAGGAAAAAAATGAATTTAATCCATTTTGGAATAAGGCTGTAACATAACAGAATGTGGAAAAAGTGATGAAGCGCTGGGAATACTTTCTTAATGCACTGTACTGTTTTGTACACTTGGCTGGAATGACTTTTGCCGCAACGTCACACATCACAGGACCTGAACTCAGGGTGTCATTACCACGTCTGGGAGGATTTGACATCTTTAGGTTTATTGGACAGTGGGATTGACGGCGGGTGAGCACACAAGTGACTCTTGGACTGACCTACAGCGACATCCCATCTTTGATGAGCTCCTGCCCTGATGCCACAGCAACAACCAAACGTAAAACTGGCATACAGGAGTCGGTTAAGAAAATGGATGACACTTCTAGAATTTGAAGAAGCAACTCAGTGCTGAGTATTAATATCCAGAATGTGTAATTTACAAAACAAATTAATATGAATAAGTCAGCACTGAATATTGACGTGCACTTCTATCCAATTTTAAAACTTCCAATAAATTAATCACTGAAGAAGCAGGGCTAAATATTTTAAAACTCAGTATTATTTTAAGTGCTTTTCTGAATCAGGGATAAAAAAAGCATAAATAAATGGGTTACCTATAAAGCTGATCTCACTTACCACTATTAAGAAGTTCCTTATATCATTCAAGGTAAGTGAAGTAACATTAACAGAAAGATCAAACAAAGTGACAGGTAACCAGCAGATGATGAAGATGCCCCCCACCATCAGTCCGAGGGTCTTTGCAGCTTTTGTTTCAGACACTTTAGGTGTGTTTGATTTGCTGCTTTTCAATCAAACATTTAATGGCTTTAGAATGCCTTAGGGCAACTATAAATATTCTTGTATATGAATATATCATTACTGAATATGTCAATGTCAATGTCAATTTAGTGATATAGCACATTTAAAACAACATAGTAATGCTGTGACCAAAGTGCTTTACAAAAACAGAACAATATGGCACAATAAAAGAACTTATTGAAACAACAGCACCTGAAAAGTCATATCCATATAGCATAGAGCTTTGCTCACATAATTCTGTGTCAATATAACTATAATATAAAAGAGTAACTGTACATTTAAATGAATACAGCCACATCACTACAATGCTGATCTCTGTGATATTCACAGTAATTTTTGAGCTATAAAAGGATGGATTGCCAACAGCAATTTAACAATCAATTGATATTAACACCAAATGAGTAACAATTGCTGCTCTCCACCGACTGCGTCTTTTCAATCAAACATTTAATGGCTTTAGAATGCCTTTTGGCAACTATAAATATTCTGGTATATGAGCATATCATTAGTAAATATGGAATAATAAAAATAAATATTAAAAATACAAAAGTTGAATTGTCATATCCATAAAATGAACATATTTGTTCACATTCCCCTGTTTTGATATAACTAAAATATACAAAAAGGAATGCAAATATAAATGAATACTATCACAACACTACAATACTGACCTTTGTGATATTCAGAGTTATTTCTGAGCTATAAAAAATGGATTACAAACAGCAATGTAGCGATCGATTGATATTAACACCAAATGAGTAACAATGGCCACATCACAGAAATTAGCAAGTGCCTGACAGACGTAACAGTAAATCACCCCAAAAAACTAGCAGGTTTCAATCTGTATAGTCAAAGTAACGGGCAACACAAACAAACCCACCAAGAAATCAGCTGCTGCAAGTGAAAGGAGCAGAAAATCAGTCGGCGTTTGGAGCTGCAAGAAATGAGAAATAGAAATGACGACAAAATGATTTCCACAGGTAGTGACGAGATCAAAAGAACAGTGAAAATATAAAGACATACATAGGCATCTGTTTCATAAATTAATTTATTATGACAGCAGTAACAAATCATAAATTCCATTTTAATTCCCTCAGTAATTCCATGCTTGCCCACAAACATGCTGAAGACTGTCGTAGCAGGCGTCTGCAGGTGATATTTATACAGTCTCTAAAGGGATTACAGCAGCCTCTCTGACATCTTGGTATCATCAAACGTCCTTTTTCAGTGCTAATGAACCCCAGGGAACTCTTTAATCATCGTTGTGTATTTTTAAACAAAGAACCGAGTACCACAGACACACACAGACAGTCCTCAGTGAGGCCCAAGCTCTCTGTTATTTGTAATCTTCAGCACTGCTGTTAGTTTTACAGTCTGACCTGTAATGGCCAGTGAAAGGATTGCTGTAATTTTTGTATTTCAGTGTATATTTGGTACATTTGTATTATTGTCTGCATATTGATCTGGTGAAATTTTATATCGGATGCTTTTCCTGATGTAACCCTCTCCATTTATCTGGGCTAGGGACTGGCATGAAGAAACACAGTGGTTTGTGCATCTCCTGCAGCTGGATTACATCAGGGATCGGCTCTGAGCCCTTTCTTATTTGGAATGGTGATGGACAGGCTGACAGACGAGATTAGACAGGAGTCCCCGTGGACTGTGATGTTTGCTGATGATATTGTGATCATTAGCGAGAGTAGGGAGCAGGATAAGAGAGGAGACGAATGAAGGTCAGTAGGAACAAGACAGAATACATGTGTGTAAATGAGAGGGAGGTCAGTGGAATGGTGAGGATGAGGGGAGTGGAGTAGAGAAGGTGGATGAGTTTAAATGCTTGGGATCAACAGTACAGAGTAATGGGGATTGTGGAAGAGAGGTGAAGAAGAGAGTACATGCAGGGTGGAATGGGTGGAGAAGAGTGTTAGTAGTAATTTGTGACAGACGGGTTTCAGCAAGAGTGAAAGGGAAGGTCTACAGGATGGTAGTGAGACCAGCTATGTTATATGGGCTGGAGACGATGGCACAGGAGACAGAGCTGGAGGTGGCAGAATTAAAGATTTTAAGATTTGCATTGGGTATGACAAGGATGGACAGGATTAGAAATGAGGACATTAGAGGGTCAGCTCAAGTTGGATGTTTGGGAGACAAAGTCAGAGAGGCGAGATTGCGTTGGTTTGGACATGTGCAGAGGAGAAATGCTGAATACATTGGGAGAAGGATGTAAGGATAGAGCTGACAGGGAAGAGAGAAAGAGGAAGGCCTAAGAGAAGGTTTATGGATGTGGTTGAGAGAGGACATGCAGGAGTTGGGTGTGACAGAGCAAGATGGAGAGGACAGGAAGATATGAAAGAAGTTGATCTGCTGTGGCAACCCCTAACGGGAGCAGTCGACAGAAGATATATTTGGTACATATTGGCATCAGCATGCTGCCTCAATTTTACTAATTTCTTCTGTATGGCCAATAGCTCATGTTTAATAAAAGTGTCAGGACACAGCAGATGTGATGATAAGCGTGCATTGTGTGTCTGTGAACTGAAGTCATTTTACAGTCTGTGGCCAGCCGAACTCAAACATGGGGCAGCGTTTCAAAGTCTAACACTCAGCCAGCTCTCTCAATCTGAACTCAATTTCTGTGTACATCTCCCTGTGAGCTGAGAGCAGCCATTGACCACTGGCAGCTCCTGTGGATGTGCTCAGACACACACGATTTTCAAAGGCCTTGTCCAGCCTCAGATATGCAAGCTTCTCCATCTCTGTTGATATGCAGACTGACAGGCGTCTCCGTGAAGGAACATTTAGGACTTGCTGGTTACAACGCCTGCTTTCTCCTTTGAGTTTGGTTGTGTCAGGCACTTTGGAGCTCAATTGATCATTTAAAGAAACACATTGCAATCTTCATCTGCATATAAAGATTTTGAAATATCTAAGCTAACCTTACCAAAGCTATCATTAACCATGATACTGAACTTTGTGGGCTGCATACACTCGTCTGTGGTGTCTGATTCTCTATAACCTAATCTTAGGACATTACTGATCCCACCCTGGTTTTTCTCTTCCTTTAATTTAGAAACAGTTCACTGTTTTTTCAAGATTAATTGATGACCCTTTTGTCCATACCATGTCATATGTTTCCTCTACATCAAAGAAAACTGTTACCATGGACTCTTTGATAAGTTGAGCCGTATTAATTCCAAATTTAACACAGAGTCCACTGTCATTCTCCCTATTCAAAATCGAGCTTGACATAAAGCTAATTGTCCACAAGCCTCCACGACATAAAATAATCTTGAAACTCTCATAGCTCCATTATCTTAGACATGTTTGACGTCAATGACACAGGTCTATAACCGGAAGGGTTTGATTGGTTCTTCTTAGGTTTTGATAAAGGGATGACAACCACTTCGTTCCATAATAAAGGGAGTTTCCCTTCCACCCATATTTTATGTAATAATTCCAAAATTAACATAAGACTCTAATAAATGAGTGACATAATTAGAACAGGATGTCGTGGTGGTGCAGTGGTAGACCTGCTGCCTCTCAGTAAGGAGACCAGGGTTTGTGTTCCGGGTGTATGTTCTCCCTGGGTCTGTGTGAGGTTCCTCCCATAGTCCAAAGACATGCAGGTTAGGTGAATTGGTGATCCTAAATTGGCCCTAGTGTGTGGTCGTGGTGGATGTGAGTGTGTTTGCCCTGCGATGTACTGGCGTCCTGTCCAGTGATTGTTCCTGCCTTGCACCCTATGCTTGCTGGGATAGGCTCCAGCCGACTCCCGAGACCCTGTTCAGGACAGGTTAGAAAATGACTGACATATTATACCATACACTTTATCATCCTCCCCAGCAGAAGTCTGACTGCACTATTCATTCCTCATGTAAGTTCTAACAACATAAATTCAATGTCCACACCAGAGCTGGCACTTTTGTTTTCTCATCAGTCTGACGTTTGCTTTCCAAAATTACTTTTCTAAGATATTTTTCTTCTTTACTTCAAAGTGCGAGCTACGTATGTTAATGTAGGATAGACTGGCATCACCCATAGGGTTTGCTATACTTTGACATGAAAGATGAAAAAGCAAACTGCCAGTTCAGTTCTCCTCACAGGTTGTCTTTGTAATGAAACCTCTGGGCCTGATAAAATGATCAAACCCAGACAAAGTGACTCCCAGAGATGTCTCCTCGATGGATCACCTAAACATTTGTCAGTGTATAAAGAGTCCTAACTTGATGATTGGCAGAACTGAAAGACAAAAAAGAGAGCTTTTTATATGTTTTTAACACTCTTTGTCCATGCAGTTTGAAAGACCTGCAGCTTTGTTGTTCTCCATCTGCGCTCCAGTTTTCGACACTCTAATTTAAGAGCTCGAGTGTTTTCATTAAAGCAGGGAGAGTTTCTATGTGCTTTGATCACTTTTGTTTTAAGGGGCCACCACTGCGTCTAGAGCATCTCTCAAGGTCACATTATAATGTGATGTTAGCTGATCTAAATTGTCCATGTTTACATTTGATGTAAATGGTGTCACACAAGCACGATTAGGGGGCAGCCAATGTGCCTGATGAAGCGCGAAAGAACCTAAGATGGGGATATAAGATGAAGTATTAATGCTTTTCTCTCTTCCTCACCAGAAAACAAGAAAATCAAAAGCCCACATCATGCCCGTAAACACCGTCCCGACGCCCAGAGATGACTCCACTTCCGCATGCAGTCTGTCTGATGTCTCCTCCGTCCTCCATGTTGTGACTTCACTTGCGGTCCCTTTCCAATGTCCTCATCTCTGGCTACTGATGATGTTGACGTCACCTCCGTCACTTACTCTTCACGTCACCCCATTTCCTCCGTTTGTTATACTTCCGGCCACAGCTACATAAAAGCTCATGTGAACATTGTTTTGATGTCAACTGTTTTGATTTAAAAATATTTTGACCACATTATCAGTCGCAGTTGATTACCTGGACCACTGACATTATATGGGGACAGATCCCCAACCCTTAATCTGTTTGTTTGTCCTCTTATTTCTTCACAATGGTTTTACACAATTACATTTGACTTACTCACAGTATCTACACATTTTGAAGCACAATCACAGTCTAGATGTCTCACTGTCTTTGTTTTAATCTGTGAATGTCTTGGTAAGGGCAGAACACAATCAAATGTAATTAAGTAGTGATCAGATAAAACTTAATTTAATGGAGTAATGTTTTAATTTGAATTTCAACTTTGTAAGTTATAGTTAAATCTAATGTGTGGTGATGATTATGAGTTGGACCTTTGACAATCTGACAAAATCCTACTGAACTTAACAAATAAGTAAAACATTTGCTAAAAGTGTCAGTTTCCACATCAATGTGTACATTAAACACCCCCAGCAATACTACGTGATCATAATTGATAGCCAAATCCGATAAAAGGTTGCTAAATTCAGTCATAAACAATGAATATTGTCCTGGTGGTCTGTAGACTAGCACTTTAATTGTTTTGGAATCTGTTTTAATATATAAGGTGAATTCTTAAAAGGATGAGAAGTCACCTAAATGTTTAAAGGCAATGTGCATTTTGTCACAATAAGGCCTCCTCCTCGACCAGAATCTCTACACTTATTAAGGAATGAGTATCCGTCTGGTGACGCCTCAGGTAGGGGAACAGTGTCAGATTTACTAAACCAGGTTCCAGTGAGAAGAGAGATCAGATTTTGTACTTAACACTAGAATCCCTAAGGCCTACAAAAAAAGCCGTAATATCGGGCCACCTTAAATTCCTTCTCCCCTCCTCATCAGTGTCGTTGTTTTTTAAATGTGTTGATTGGCACTGGCAGAAGGCAGCCTGCTATCCCATCCCTCACTGATGCTTAGCCTGAGTGATTGTGTGCAGCAAGAGGCCTTTTCAAATCAGGAGCCCTCTGTATTTCACAAATCTGTTATCATCTCTTCCTTAGTATGTATGGGGCCTATTAACAGTCTAAATACATGAGGTTCTTTTTGGATCCTTCATGTGGATGTTTCCTTAGGAAGCCAAAAACGTTTTAACTATGACATCGCAATGAAGAGCCACTCTGGATTAATTTTAAGTGTGCAATTGTACTCAAATCACCTTTTTTGACTCGTAAAGAGGTGCCACGTTGCTCTGATCTTTCCATTTTCACAAAGAAAGTCCCCCATTTCTTCTTGTATTTTCAGTCATTGTCAGATCTGCCGTGTCAATCCGAACTTTGTGAGTGTGTCTCCATTCCCTGCTGCGCCGCACTTCACTCTTCACAATTTTAAATGTTATCCCTTTTCCCACATCAGATCGATGCTGGTTGTGTACTTCAGACTCCAAGATGTGTGAAAAACATTTATACTCATTTTCTACTGCACTGAACTATCTGGAATGCCAACAGTTTTCTGATTTGTCTTTTTCTTCATCACTCTTAGTGTAACACTATGATTATCTGTGTGATGTTTTTCCTTTGATCATTTTCTTGATCTCTGCAGAACACAGACAGCAATTCACAGGGAAAAATACAAATTACTAATGAAGCAGAAAACACATAAAAAAGCGCTCGATCCCCTCCTGCTTGGTCCTCAGGTTTGGCATGTCTGGCATCAACAGACTGAGCACTTCCGTCAAAGTTGGTTTTAAAAGTGGACTCTTTGTATGCCATTTTCAATGAAAAGTGAGGGAAGCGATTGTTTTCAGGTGATTTCCCAATGCAGGACCAATGGGGGGCTGAATAAGGAAATAATAGTGTAGATTCTACAATTCCCCTTGGAAAATTCATCCGGTACTTTATGAAAAAGGAAGGAAGGGGAAGTGGTTAACTTAACGGTCATCAGTCGAATTCTTATAATGATGGCCACCATCTTGGTGTAAGTCTGGGTCTGCACACACTTAAACAGAATTCCTTCTACACCACTGCTTGGGGGCTTGTTTTGTTCTGGACATGCTCTGTCTCTAGGAATGTCAGAGAACTGGGACTTCTTGAAGTATGGTCTAGCCTCACTTGCGGATGCTAAATGGGGGGGTGGGGAGTTTGGGAGAGGGAAGAGAGCAAGCTATTTCTGAACTATCCTTTTCATTACCACAATTGTAAGTGCCAACACAATAGGATACATAGCCGTAACTCCTTGCAACATTGGAAATTAAGGTTAAAGCTATCACATGCAATAATATACAACCTTAATTTAAGATTATAAAATGACAACAAAAGTTCAGAAGCAATGTCTCCATAACCAAACAGTGAACTTTGTGAGCTGGAATGTCAAAAGGTCTCAATCATGAATTAAAGAGGAAGAAAGTATTCTCTCACCTAACAGGTCTAAACCCCAAAATAGTATTTTTACAGGAGACTCATTTAATCAAAGAGATTGGACTGGCCAAATATTCCACTCCAGCTATACAAGGAAAAACTAGAGGTGTGGGAATCTTAATTCACAAAATAATTTCATTTATAGTATCAGATCCTGAAGGGCGATATGTGATGATTATGTGTAATTTATTTAATTGTAAAGCAATTTTGATAAATATCTATGCACCCAATGTGGATGAGCACAATGCTGTTCTCTGAAGTATTAATTGTATTCTGTATGAGGTGTGCAATTGCGGCTAATGAGGTTTCAAAAATATTAACAAATTTCGGTCTTATGGAGTAAATCATACGTTTAATTGTAGACATCAAATATCATTTTACATTTTCAGTCGTCAGTTTCAGTTTCTCACAATCACCTCACTGTCATTTTGTGAGCCAGCAGTGTGAGGAGTGAAAGCCGACTGCTCCATCTGCACTCGTCCATTATCTGCTACATTATATAGGAGTGCAGATTCAGATGCAGAAACAGGAGACTTCAGCATCAAGATTAAAATGAAAACTTTATTTTGATGCACAATTAGAATAATAAAGGAAGGAGTATGCTGTGTAATTTGATTCTTTGTTAATCTTAATTAATCTTTGGGGATTAATAAAGTATCTATCTATCTATCTATCTAGTCCCCACCTGCCTGACCAAAGCTTTGTCACTGAACAGAATTTCGGTCGTCACCTGAGTTCTGCTTTGCACAACCTGTAACTGCAGATATTAACAGATTTTTACATTTCTAGATTTTGGTTAAAATTCAAAACATTACTTAACAACTTATAAACAGATAATGATTGTGTCCAAAAGTAATGAAAAATACAATAATCATGTTACTCAATAAAAAGATATAACATCACAAAGAAACCCTGAAGTATTGAAATCAGTTGCCAGGAGTCTTCTACATTTGCAGTGCTCTTTATTTAATACTGTATGATAATAATTGTGGTGAAATAAGCAATATTTATACTTTACCCGAATACAGTAAAATTTCGACAAAACCAAACATCAACAGTAATACATAGATGTTATTGTTAATAAATATGATCAGCAATTGTACTGCTAATTTAAAAAATGAGGAAAGGTATAATGCACAAAAGTTTCAATATATCTAAACACAGAAAATTACTTTTACATTGTTTATTTTAGGTTTTAACATTTACATTAAACTGCACACTGAAGAAACAGGTGAAAATATTTGAAACATTACGATGATTTTTAGTGCTTTTCAGAACCAGGAATAAAAAAAAAAAGCATAAAGAACTGGATTAACTCTAAAGGTCACTTCACATAGTAACACAAAGACATCCCTGATGATACGTGTGATTAGATATCTCCTGTCAGCACTCAGATTGAATATATTGATAGGAAGCCAGCAGATAATAAAAGCTCCCACGACTACTCCTAATGTTTTTGCGGCTTTTCTTTCAGACGGTTTTGATTTACTCAACTCCACAGTTTGCCTCTTTTCTATCATACAGTTGATGGCTCTTGAATGGCTTCTTGCAACCACAAATATTCTCATATAAAAAAACAATCATTAGTGAATAAAGTATAAAAAAAGTCACGAGTAAAATAAAAATGGCCATTTCATCATAAGTGTATACTGCACAAGCTCCTTAACATACCTCTGTTTCAATATAACTAAAATATAAAAGTATGACTATAATTAAAAGTGCAAACAGCCACACTACAGCAATGCTGACCTTTACAACACTCAAAGTTATTTTTGAGCTGTAAAAGAAAGGATGGCAGACAGCAATGTAGCGATCAATGGATATTAAAACCACATTACATTCAACTGCTATACTAAGAATATCTGCAAGTGCCTGATACAAATAACAATACATAACTCCAAAGAACCAGAAACGTTCTATCATAACAATAAAACTGATGGGCAACACAAAGAAACCATTTAAGAAATCGGCCGCTGGAAGTGAAAGGATCAGAAGATTAGTCGGCGTGTACAGCTGAACAAAATGAGAAATAGAAATGATGACAAGAAGATTTCCAAAGACTGTCGATAAAAGACATAAATGCAAAAACATAAAACGGTCTGTAGAGTTCAGTTTCATAAATCAGTTTACGACAAGATGCATTACTGTGACGAAAGCAACGCCCAAGTTTCATTTGATTCAACTCCATGTCTGTCATGAGAAGAGCCATCCTGCCTGCACACTGAGATGTTTATACACTGAGGCCCTGCGACTGCCATATTCTCTCTGCTGACGTAATTCACATGAGGCGTCTCTCTGCAGTGTTTGTTTCACCAGTTCTCTCAGGATGTTTATTTATTGATTTCAGTTGCTGTTCATTAATGAGTTTAACAAATCACCAATGACTTTATATTACTGTGAATGGTGAATGTCAGGAGCCACTCAGGGCTGCAGTGGTCACTCCTCACAGCTCCACAGAATTGGATTTGAACCCTGGTCCAGCTGCTGGCTGTCTGCAGTTTGCTTTTTCTCCCTCTACCTCCTGATTTTAGTTTTGTTTTGTTTTTCAACATAACAAAGATAGGATATCAATATCTGGAACTCCTGATCTGATGAATGAGACTGTGGTCTGAATGCCATGCACACCACCCTCTATGATTCCTGACCCACAATGATCTTTCATCATCAGGTGTCACCTGCAGGGTTGAGTTGTTAGCAGCAGGAAACTGTGATCCCTTGAAGTGGAATGGGGACCTTCTCCAGTAGTCAGTTGGCCTGGACCACGGCTTGATCCCCTCCCTGGTATGGCTTGTTTCCACTTGGGAGTCGGATGATTTGTTTGTCTGCAGACCTTTAGCACAACTCAGTCTCCAGGTTCAAATTCAAGTGCTGTCAGAAACAACACAGCAGATGTAAAGATTTAAAAGTTTTGTTTCACATTAGTCAGCATTGCAGTACTTCATCTGTCATTTTTAAAAGTTACTTATGGATCCCAAAAATAGTGTCTCATGAGGTGTTAGGCCCATATCGTTGGGGGTACCCCTTATCAAAACTAATGCTAGTGGTAAAACAGATGGTCATTTTATCCACTCTCTGCTCGTCTGTTAGCCAATTTGTTTATAATGGTCAAAAGTGAATTCTGCAGCTGGTAAGCACAATGCAGAGGTTTCCACCCATTGTAGCCATTGTATTAAAAAAAAAACAAAATCCTGTATAGTTCTATCTAGTTTGGCCATTCTTGTGGACTCCACTCAATTAAAAGCATACTCATCATAACAAGTAAATCATCACAATATAAAATAAAGTCAATCTTATATATACACCTAAGGAAAACATTCAATTGTTTCAAAATATTCAAACTATTGGCACATAACCATTGCTGTTATACAAATAACTTTGCAAACTAAATATCAACCTATCCCCCCTTAGAGTGAATGTGGAACAGGATGGTATCAGTTAGTATTAACCCTGAAACCAATCCCATTAATATTACAAGTTCATAAGAGCCAAATGTCATAATTCTTCTACAGAGAAGACACAAGTCCAGAAGTGGCAAACAAAATAAAGGAAAGGAGAAAGTGGAGTGCTGTGCAGGTTGTGTTCTGCAGATGTTCCTGTAGAAATTAGGAAACTTTGGAAATGATTTCAACCTTCACCCTTCAGCTGGAGTCTGGGTCGGCACTTTCTGTTCTCCCGTTTTCATAGAATAATGGATGGTAACGTAACATCAGTGTCCTCCAGAGAACATCGCTCAGTCAGCATAGCAAGCAGATGCCACACTCTGGACTGGTAAATTCCTAATTATTGTTAGAAATGAGATCACAATAAACTGAACAGTTAAAGCTCCACATTCCCTTTCCCAATTGCTCTAATTACAGAATATTGTGTAAATATCTGCAGTCTTCGGATTTAAATTATTTAGAGAAGAAACAGGCGAACAGGTTATTTTTAAAAGTTACAGTTATCTTCCAAAAATACATCCATTAGCCTACAACAACAACATTTATTTCAATAGCACATTTTCATACAAATGGTATAGCTCAAAGTGCTTTACATGATGAATTCATCCATCCATCCATCCATCCATCCTCTTCCACTTATCCGAGGTCGGGTCGCGGGGGCAGCAGCTTGAGCAGAGATGCCCAGACTTCCCTCTCCCTGGCCACTTCTTCTATCTCTTCCGGGGGAATCCCAAGGCGTTCCCAGGCCAGCCGGGAGACATAGTCCCTCCAGCGTGTCCTGGGTCTTCCCCAGGGCCTCCTCCCAGTTAGACGTGCCCGGAACACCACACCAGGGAGGCGTCCAGGAGGCATCCTGATCAGATGCCCGAGCCACCTCATCTGACTCCTCTCGATGCGGAGGAGCAGCGGCTCTACTCTGAGCCCCTCCTGGTTGACTGAGCTTCTCACCCTATCTTTAAGGGAGAGCCCAGACACCCTGCGGAGGAAACTCATTTCAGCCGCTTGTATTCGCGATCTCGTTCTTTTGGTCACTACCCATAGCTCATTACCATAGGTGAGGGTAGGAACATAGATCGACTGGTAAATTGAGAGCTTCGCCTTGTGGCTCAGCTCCTTTTTCACCACGACAGACCGATGCAGAGCCCGCATTACTGCGGATGCCGCACCGATCCGCCTGTCAATCTCACGCTCCATTCTTCCCTCACTCGTGTAAAACCTCCCAAGGAGGTTGGGTGCAGTGTGAGTTGGGTGGTGGCCGAAGGCAGGGACCTTGGCAGTCCGATCCTCTGCTACAGAAGCTGGCTTTACATGATGAAGAAAGAGAAAAAGGACAAAATAAAAAAATAAAATGAGGCAACACTAATTAACATAGAATAAAAGTAAGGTCCGATGGCCAGGGTGGACAGAAAAAACAAAACAAAACTCCAGACGGCTGGAGGAAAAAAAAATCTGCTGGGGTTCCAAAGCCACGAGACCACCTGGCCAGCCTCCTCTAGGCATTCTACCTAACAGCAATGACCTCAATCAGTCATTATGGGTTTCAGACTTCATGTGGAAGAACTGGACAATGACAGTCTTGTGGACCTCTGGCCTTCAATCCATCAATGTGGGGACATCACAGTGCTTTGATCAGGTGGTGGTGGCGCAGATCACCACAACAGAAAACCGGAAAAAGAAGAGCAGAGAAAGTAGGGGTTAGTATGGATTTTGGAGCCACCATGAATGATAATGATAATTAGATGTATATACAGAATATCAGAGTTACACTTAAATGAAGTTCTGAGAAAGCCATGTTAAATTAATGTGTTTTCAGCAGTTTTTTTAAAGTGCTCCACCATATTAGCCTGGCAAATTTCTATCAGTAAACTCGTATTCCAGATTTTAGGTGCATAACAGCAGAAGGCTGCCTCACCACTTCTTTTAAGTTTAGCTCTTGGAATTATAATATAAGATCCATATTACTAAACGAGAATGGTAAACCGGATGGACGCAGGGACATGGGCCGTGGACGCAAAAGACGTACTGCGCAAGCGCCACACCAAGCCCTCCTCCAAGCACCGGAAACTGAGAAATGATACGCCGGGCCCATAGCAACAGACCCATGCAACAAAGCGCCACACGAAGCCCATACCACACGAAACAGGACACACACAAAAAAGAGGATTCAGACACACACAAAGCACCCCTCCACTAACAGAAATAAAAAAATGAGGCAACGCGCCCCTCAAAAAAAACGCACGACAACAAACGATGTCATACATAGAGAACAAGAGACCGGACTACAATACATATACAGGCACAACACCTGATGGGTAATAATACGAAGAAACGAAATGTCCCTATTAAACATACGTCATCTGCACACCTTCAAACTACACACCATAGGTGAATCTCATTACAATGATGCACTGTTAACCGTTCAACCACAGAAAAGGCTCCATATTAACAGTGAGTGCGATCCTCCTTATTACTTATCCATATTACTAACGATTAAGAACATACAAGTCATGAATTCACGATCACGGGTACAAAACAATACGGCTCGAGTAACGGGACCACAAACACGAACACACACAATGAATGTAGACGAATGCAACGCGCGTCTCAAAGTACTGAAGCGAAGCAGGCACGGGTTCAAAAGGAAAGAGCTCGAGTCACAGACATACAAAAACGGGAGCGACGGGACAAAATAAATGAACGCAGACGTCCACAACGCGCATCTGAAATGCCGCAAAACAAGCAGGCTAGCCTCCAAAACAACAGTTAATTATCGCATCAGCTACAACCGGAGTGGCAGCTAATTTGTCAATAAATGGTCGCACATGTCACTCCTTATTCAAAATACTGGTCCCAATCACAGAAACATCGCTATCCACTATGAAAATGAACATTAACAATGCACGTGACATCCGTCTTGCAAAACTGTTAATTATAGATGCATGTACAATGGCATCCAGTCACTTACTCAACACCATTGATAAATTTCTACAAACGTTGATGAATAATAATATTCCCTTTGGAGGAAAGGTACTTCTATTAGGAGGAGATTTTAGACAGTGCTTACCTATTGTTCCACATGCCGTGAGCTCAGCTATTGTTCAGTCCACCTTAAAATACGCGGACAATTGGCATTGCTTTCAAAAGATACACTTGGTACAAAACATGCAATGTCCACATCCAGAATATAACAATTGCTTATGTTGCTCACATAAATAACCAAGTCATTGCATTACTTCCTGGAGAAGCACAGCTCTTTCTAAGCTCTGACAAAGTTGACTCTGATGACGACAATGACCATCTTAATTTACCCTTACAATATTTGAACACTATTAACCCAGCCGGATTACCACAACACAATCTTAACCTTAAAATCGGAACAATATTCATGCTATTAAGAAACCTTAACACTAAACAGGGTTTATGCAATGTTACACGTTTAGTCGTCAACACCATGACACACAATGTTATTGAAGCAAAAGTTCTTACAGCATCACATGCTAACAATACTGTTCTGATTCCTAAAATTGACCTTTCACGTTCTGACCTACAATTCACTTTTACACTTAAACGGCGACACTTCCCCATTAAACCTGCATTTGCCATGACCATCAACAAATCACAAGGACAAACTATGTACAAGGTTTACATCTACCTCTCTGAGCCCGTATTTGGACATGGACAACTTTATGTGGCCTTCTCACGAGTTCGCCGTTCATCTGACGTTAAAGTTAAGGTTATAAATGATCCATGCCAACGAGAACTCATTCAAGAACAAGACACCATCCCCAACACCAGGGGTTGGCGAGCGAAGCGAGCAGGGGGCAGAGCCCCCTAGTATTGTTATAATATGTTATTACCTCAACATGTATAATCTTAAAGTTAAACAGTTTCTTTATTCATATCCCAGCTATTTTTCTTTAACCTAATATTTTACTAATTAAATTGACACACACATTTCTACCTCTGCCTTTAGAATTTAACAAGTGTCCGGAATGTTTCATTAGACCTTCAAATTATAGAAAATAAAGCTAAACCCAATTATCAGCTATGTAGTCATTCAAACAACAACATTCTACGTCACACTTAAGATATGCAAATGACTTGTGAACAAGGGGTGATGGGAAAAGAAATCAACATCTCATACTGTATCAAATGCCTTATAATTTAAAATCTATTTTTTATTTCAAAATGCTCTCAGGGTAGTTACATGCATTACACTATGGTAGAAGGTGCTTTAAGGAAAATATTTTAATAAATATATAAAATTTTGCTGTGTTTAATAATATTGATTACTTTTACCCATAAACTCTTGTTAAAGCTAGTTGTTCATCAATGAGTCTTTTTTTTGTTGATATCCTCCCGAGTTGTTTCTTACAGCTTTTTCCAAAGTGTCTACCCTTATTATTAGTAAACCCAGCATATCTTAGTAGAGAACACTTCCTGGAATGGAAGCCTGTGCTCATCACCTGCTTTCTTGCTATCCTAGAGAATAACCCTTCTTTTTTTTCTTTAAATTTAATTTAAAATTACTAAAAGAACTTTGTTCCATTTGAGTATGGCCAATACTCAATGGAGAAAGGCACACAGCTTTATATTAAATCTGGAAATTCTTTAAAGATAGAGTCTCCTTTATCTTATACATAAACGTCTATGTGTGTCTGTCTGGCCCGGCAGTGAGAGGTGTTGTCGGGCTAAGGGCTCCACCAAGTGATGTGAGCACGTCGGCAAAACGCAACCTCCTAGGAGAGAGACGCCCACAGCAGTTCCTTTCAATTGCCTGACATCTCTACATTTCAATTTTTTGTCTGACGATTTCAGTAGTTTCCAGGAACCCCGTGTGTAAGAGCCATTTCCTAGATTCATAAATATTTTATTAAAATGACAATGCATAATCTATGGGAGGTTCCTAGTGACCAGCCTTGCCATGTGTAAGGTGTAGAGGCATACGGTTTTAAACCATGCATGTGCACGTGCCTACAGGCCTTTTGAGTGTGTGAAGTAACTCGTAAGACAGCATTTATTTAAGTGCTGCGCCGTACGTTTAAAGCGTACAGAAGACGAAGTTAAGAATCTTTAAGTATATAAGAAGTTAAGAATTTTTAAGTATAGAAATAACTAGTTTCTCAAGAAAAGCTAAGTTTAGAGAAGATACATTTTTCCCTTTTTTTTGCCTTTTATTCTATGTGTGTAACTATTTTTTTCTTTTATTCTTGTGTGGATGATTTGTCTTTTAACTTTCACTAAATATTTTTAAAACAAACTTTTGGACTGAGAGATTTCTTTCGGCACACGTTTTACCCTTGCTTGATCTCACCTTATACTTCGGTGGCTACACCGTGCTTTTTACAGCACAGGCTTACACAGCTAGTTTTTTATAATTATCAAAAAACATTTTTCCCTAAGACTTGATCAGGGTCTGAAGGAAAGATTTTTTCATACATTCTGATAAAATGACAGGCAACAGACTGAAAAAGGTTTGGTGATGGCCACCCCATATACTGAAAAATCAGCAGAGAAGAGGAAGAAAAAATAAAAAAAAAACGTTTTACAAAGCAGAGTTCACAATCGAACTAGCTAACAAACTGAGACTGCTCTATAAATATGGTGGGTAGGAGGAAGAGGTGGAGTCAGGACAACTGGAAACTGATGTGGCAAAAAAAGGAATTCTGGGTAGTGAAAGTGATGTCAGCAGGGGGTGGATCAATGGTGATGTCACTTTGAGTCAGCGTCCTCGGCTGAGCTGCAGGGAAATAAGAGGAGAGTCAGGTGAGAGAACCAACCCCTGGTCTGGGTGACAGATACCACTATTTGAGCCTGTAAACTGTTCCCCATGCGCACGTGTGTGACAACATACAAATATTTGTATAAGCAAAATGGAGACATTTTCATTTTATCAAATATTACACATTTTCAAAACTCACATTTTAGCCCAAATTTACACAGAGTTTTGGAAATTCACATATTTCAAAATTTGTGTGCACAATATATTTTTAGCAGACACTCTGAACACTCAATTTAATAACAAAGCAGTTTCATACAAAGACATAGTCATAGAACAGCATCCTCAAACATATGGAGCATTCCTTCAAGACGTTCTGATCATTTGCAAAATTTTATTACTAAAGCCTCATCTTTCACCCTTCATATGCCCTCTCGACCCCTCTTATTGAGTCTCGGTCTCTCACTTGTGCATCTGCGCTACGCATTAAGACCTAAATATTTTATGTTTTTATTTTAACCAATCCCCATTTGGTTCGAACCAAATTCCGTACATACTAATTCCGCAAGGGCTGCTACAGTTAAACTTCTCTTCATTTTTCTGATCTATGTAAACTATTAGAGGACCTTTACATTCCACTGTCATTCACTTTGTTGATTAGAATTAACACAGAAACACCTGACAGCCTCTGCTGACGTCATCTCCGATTCCTGCTGCGTCTTCTAACAAGAACCACAAGCCTCAGTGTCTTCTCACCAACAAAGAAAATGCATAATCACTACACAGAAAACAAACTTTACAATCTATACCAATGACAAAAAATCCTACCTTTCAATCTTAGCCCTACCAGTAAACCCCCGACTCTGTAACGAATCACAAATGTACGCATGGCAATCAGTCTGTGTGTCATATAATCGTTGGAGGGATGACACACGATGGAGAGTGGGAGTGTTCTGGGAGGTTATGGATTTAATGTAAGACATATATATGTATGTATATTAATTAATATATTTAAATTACAATAGAACTGTAATTGTTATTAATGTTGTTGAGTTGCCACACATATATGTATGAAATATATTTAAGTGTAATGGTGTAAATGAAGTACGTAGGGACTAAAGAAGTAATGAAATGTTAGATTACAGATAGTTAATCAAATATTTCTTTATATACAACATTTGTAGTAAAGATGGTGTCTTGTCCTTGAATGAGTTGTCCTTGGAATGGTGTATTTAAAATCTTAACTTTAACGTCACATGAATGTCGAACTCTTGAAAAGGCCACATACAGTTGTTCATGTCTAAATACAGGTTCAGAGAGATAAATGCCCACCTTGTCCATGGTCTGTCCTTGGGATTTGTTGATTGACATGGCAAATGCAGCCTTAATGGGAAAGTGGCGGTGTTAAGCTTAAAAGGTAATTCCAGGTCAGAACTGGTAAGGTCAATTCTGGGAAGCAAAACAGTATTGGTAGTATGCGATCCCGTAAGTATTGTTGCTTGAATAACATTGTCTGTCATGGTGTTGACGACTAACCGTGTACCGTTGCATAAACGTTGTTTAGTATTAAGGTTTCTTAATAGAATGATTATTGTCCCCACTATAAAGTTAAGATTGTGTTGTGGTAATCCGGCTGGGTTAATAGTGTTTAGATATTGTAATGGGAAATGAAAATGCTCAGTTTCGTCTTCAGAATCAACACTGTCAGTACTTAGGAAGAGGCGGCTTTCTCCAGGAAGCAGTGCAATCACTTGGTTATTTATAGGATCAACGTTAATATTCTTTGGACATAATATAGCCCGGTGCGTTAAAAGCGGTATCTGGTCTAATGAGATCGCGTCTCCAAACACCACTAAGTGGTCGCACATAAAGGCTTGAGGGATTTGAATAATACTGTATCTGGGTGCCTGCGTACATATGCTATGTAGTGTGGACCTTTCGCAAGCGTGTTGTAGGCGCACGCATTGTCACAGCTGTGTCGTTAGCTATGGGCTCGGTCTTGTTTCATTTTTGACCTGTGACTCCTTTCACAAGCGTGTTGTAGGCGCGCGCGTTGTAACATCATGGACCTTTGGTTTGAGCCGTGACTCCTTTCGCAAAGCGCGTTGTAGGCGCGCACGTTGTCACAGTTGGTTTGAGCCATGAGTCCTTTCATTTGTTAGCCGTGACTCCTTTCGCAAGTGCGTTGTAGGCACGCACGTTGTCACAGCATGGACCTTTGGGGATTCCGTATATCCAGTGAGCCCTGCGTCCATCAACACTGTCAGTACTTAGAAGGAGGCGGCTTTCTCCAGGAAGCAGTGCAATCACTTGGTTATTTATCTGATCAACATCAATATTCTTTGGACATAATATAGCCCGGTGCTTTAAAAGCGGTATCTGGTCTAATGAGATTGCGTCCCCAAACACCTCTGTCACTAAGTTGTCGCACATAAAGGCTTGAAGGGTTTGAATAATATCTGGGTGCAGTCCATATGCATCGGTAGGTGCCTGCGTACATATGCTGTGTAGTGTGGACCTTTCGCAAGTGCGTTGTAGGCGCGCGCGTTGTCACAGCTGTGTCGTTAGCTATGGGCTCGGTTTTGTTTCGTTTTTGAGCCGTGACTCCTTTCGCAAGCACGTTGTAGGCGTGCACATTGTCACAGCATGGACCTTTGGGGATTCCGTACATCTGGTGAGCCCTGTGTCCATCCGGTTTACAACCTTCGGTTAGTAATATGGATTCTTTTTCTTCGAGTTCTGGTATACAATTCTACTTTTAACCCTGTTCTACCTGTGGGCTATTAATAGACTTAGTTTAGAATTCTTTAGGATCCTAACCTCTTTAGTCTTAGACTTTTTACATCAAAACATCTGCCATGTTTTAGGTAAGGATAGGATATTTATTTTGCACTATTTATGGAAATTTGTTTTAGTTAGTGTTTATAATGATTTACAGTATATAAGGTACTTTTAAATAGTTTTAGTTTTAATGAAAAGAGGTTCTTTATTTGCTATTTAGTATTTTTATTAGGTGGGCATTTTTTTCTGTCTATGACTGAATGTTGCCTTACCCCCAGCCCTATGGCTAATTCCACCTGTGTGTGCAGACAGACCACATCAAAACCCTTAGTTCAGAGCTGGGCATTCCCTCCTCAGATGAAGGATTTAACAGTCGAAACGTTAGGAGACTCCTCTAGCTTCTTCTTGTTTCTTTTTTCTTCTTTTGCAAAAGAGAACAGATAAGTTTGCAATCTTTTTTTGCTTACCTGTTAATTTCTCTTGGGTTTTAAAAGTTTCAAGTAAAGTTCTTGTTTTTAATGACTTTTTAAAGACTTTTTAGGCACCTTAATTCCCTTATTTCTTCCACTTTCTTTAAAATGCACTTTTTAACAGTATTTATATCACTTTTTCTCTTTTTTACATTATTTCCACTTTTTCATTTATTTTTTTCAAAAGAATCCACCCCCACTTCTCATACTTACCAGTCCTGGACTTCCCGTTTTCATTGTGGTTCCTTGACGTCTACTGAGTCCTTTCTTCCTTTACTTTGTCCTATTTTCTTGGTCTGTCTTTAACCATTTAAAACATTAATCTTCTTCTGTGGATATTGAACTACTTTTTTACTTTTTTATTGATATTTTACAATTTTTCTTTTAATTTAGGATGTTATCGTCAGGGCGCTTGGAAAACACTTATTTCAAACTCATATGGACACTTCATCACCTTGAGGTTGTCCAAAAAGAACAACTGTCTAAATGTCAATGTCACTTTATTTATAGAGGACATTTAAAACAATATCAGCAATGCTGTAGTCAAAGTGCTTTATATTAAAACATTGAATGAACATAAATAAATAGAAATAAAGTACAATAAAATGAAATACATCCAGAGGTGAGTTAAATAAGAGAAAGATGACTAAGAGTAGGGCAACCATCAGTATCATTGATGGTCACTGAAAGCAAGAGAATAGAAATGGGTCTTCACTGTCGTGTCAAACAGTTCAACCGAAGGAGACTCCTGAATGTCATTAGGTAAAGAGGTCCACGGACGAGGTGAGGGACCATAAGAGATGACTGACCGGCAGATCTCAGCTCTCTGGACAGCTGGTGTAAAACACACGATTCAGATAAATAGGCAGGAGCAGACCAATGAAATGATTTAAAAACTAGCAACAAAATTTTAAAGTCAATTCTGAAACTAACAGGCAGCCAGTGTAAAGAAGCTAATGTTGAAGAAACAGAATGAAACTTTCCTGCCCCAACAAAAAAACGGGCAGCAGCATTCTGAAACAACTGCAGCCTGCGTATTGGGGATTTGCTCATCCCATAATACAACAAGTAACAGTAATGAAGCTGAGAAAAGATAAAATCAGGTGTAGCTTTCTCAAGATCCCTTGGAGATAAATAAACATTTGACCTTAGTTAAAAGACAAAGCTGGAAAAAGCAGCTCTTGACTACAGCGTTAATCTGTTTCTCTAAAGAGCGGCTACTGTCAAAAATGACACCAAGATTACGGACTTGAGGTTTGCAAAAGTCAGTGAAAAAGCTGAGAACATCAAAACCAATTTGAGGTGTGGCAGGGGGACCAGCGATCAGCACTTCCAGTTTATTCTGATTGAGATCAAGAAAATTGTCAGAAATCCAGAATCTTAATTTAAAAAGACAATTGTGCAGCTGATTAATTGTAGAGTTACAAACAGGAATATAAATCCGTGTATCATCAGCATAACAGTGAAAAGAAATATTAAATTTCCTGAAAATAGCTCTTATACGATGAAGATAAATACAAAATAAAGTAGGAACCAAAATGGATCCCTGAGGAACACCACATTTAACAGGAGCAGTAGATGAGACATAGGAACTAAAAGACACTGAAAAATGTATAGTGAATCAAATTACATGCTTAACATCTTTTCTTAAACCTTTGTCCCCGAATCCTCAAGTTTTTAACAGGATCAAAGCTAACACACAACAATGGATTGAAAGTCTTGTTGCCATACTAAGAGCACACCGTACTTAAAGATTTACCTGGCTGGATGAATTAGTCATGCATAAAGCTATTTTATTTGCCCATAAAAACTATAATAAAGTTAACTTCTGCTTATCTTCTTCAAGTTAGACAACTTCTGGATTCAGTTGCTGAGTATCGACTTCACTCACCAACTGGGTCCTCTTAATCTTCTCGGCCAGAAAAATATTAAAATCCTACTGAGGCAAACGCAGCATCGTTGCCTGCACAACAAAATCTTCCCAGTGTGGTCAGTTCTTTGCCTTCCAGCCAAGAGCAGGTAAACATTCATCCATCTTCTGTGGTGCATTTGCTGACTCCTGGGGTTATTCTCTGTATGTGGATTACCAGTTTAGCAGGATTAAACTGTTGATGACTTAGCAGTATCCTAGATCTGTCGGTTCTTCAAAACTCTTGTTGGATGTATCATCGTAGCAACAAATCATAAACCTCAAACCTACTCAAAGGCAGGTTTGTTCTATGTAGACGAGGATTAGCTGGCACACTTAATTAGTTTCCATCCATGGAAATCCATTCAGCCATGGCCTCGCCATTCATAGATGAGTGTTTAGTTGCAATCGGTGTGCAGATAATAAAAAACTTTCAAGTCAAGTGAGTTTTGCATAATCGTCAAGATGCTTTAGCCTGTCCGGATGATCATCTTTTTAAATAATATCGCTTCAGCCGAGAGGGAATTTTGTACATCATATATTTATTATCTCCTTATATCAGTGCTCTCATGACCACACAGATTGTGTGCATTGCTCTCAGATTTATTGCCAGCAGCACTTTATTGTATACAGTATGCGATGTGTAAAATCTGTCAATGAGAGCTGTAATTCACAAAGTCCACTTGGCCCTGAAACACTTCCTCAGAGTTCTTATTGTTCTTCCTGGACACTTTAAAATCAGACTTATATCCTCATTTCCCAGGATTCCCTAATGTGATTGGAGCATTGGACTGTACTCAGATCCAAATCAAGGCCCTATCAGGTGCAAATGAAGGAGATTACATGAATAGAAAAGGCTTCCACAGTATTAATGTACAGGTAGTGTAACCTTTAACATTACAGCTGGAAATAGCCGATAGGCCTGTTGAGATAGTGAACACATCTGTCTACCATACATGCCACGAATACAATACTCAGGTGATCTGTGCAGCATCTTACCTCATTTCAAACATGGAGGCTAGATGTGACATGGGTCTGTACATGACTCCAGAATTTTTAGGGAATCACACTTGTATTGGACAGTTGAACAAGGTAATAGCCATACAGTACATATTTAGAAATCCTGATGAAGAATTTGTTTTACTCGCAATTGTTAATTTTAGGCATATTCATCGTGATGGGATCCTGGTTGCACACAATTTTTAACGACCCCATTCCCCAACCCTAAACCTGGCCCAAAATCCTGATATAATGCAGCTCTGTCTAGGACAAAGGCACAAATTGAAATGACCTTTGGCCACCTAAAGGAGAGATTTCAATGTCTACAAAGGCTGAGGGTTGCACCCGACAGAGCAGGTGACATAATTCTTGTATGCTCAAGCTTACACAACACAGCCACCATCACAAAAGAAAGGCCCCTGAGGTGGTGGTGGATGATGGCCTTGAGCCACTGCACCTTCACCAACCCAGTGGCAGAGCTGCCAGAGACAGAGTCGTGGCCCAGTATTTTCAATAACAACAACACAATTGTTCAACACAAATGTTATATCTATTACCCGTGACTTTTTATTTTCTTTCAGCTTGCAAAGGGGAGAGAATGATTAATAAGTACACACAATGTGAAAGGGAGAGATTCATTCTTTACCATTTGTTTCTGAAGTAGTTGTATCGACAGCTTGACTTTGGTTTTCCTCAGTTCTTGTACCGTAGCTCCAAGTCCTGCTGCATTTTTCTCATTTTTAATTTTCTGTTGATGATATTCTTTGTACAAAGCACACACATTTTTCTGTAAATAAATATCAAATACAATTACCTTAGGATTTCTGTCTGCATGGTGCCTCTGTAGCAATATGTATTAACCCTCTGGTGGGGTCAGGAAAAGGCTGACAGAAGACACTTTGACTCCCTTTAGTCATGTCACGTGTTCACAAAACACACCAAATGGTTCAAGGAGCTTCATTAGGACATCCCAACTAACCTGCCCATCTCCCTTGTCGACTGTATACCAGAAGGGGCCTGTGGGCTGGCAATGGGCTCCTGCACAACAGTTATATCACCATCAGTACAGGAATGCTTACAGTGGAGTTTATACACTATTAAATATGAAGTATTTACATACTTACCTCTTCTTCTAATGAGTGGTCAGTCACTGTGTCCTCATCCAACAAATCACACGGGTCAGCCTCTCGTTACTCAAGCACAGGTGGAAGTGTCGTGACATTCCCTGCAACTGACCCATCAATACATGAATATATGGAAGTTGAACCACAAGGACTCTGAAAACACACCTATGGCACACACAAAGCACATACAGTATATGTCCTTTACACACAATGAAGTGACCTCTGCTGCTTCCTGCCACTGGTTCAGAGGAGGAGCTTCTCCCTTCAATGCCCTCAGAAACAGGCCGACAGGCATTTTGCTGTAGGGGTGAGGTCTGGAGCCTTCTTTTTGAGTGCACTTTTGCACATATTAATTCCTTGAATTCATCATACCCCTCCAGTAAAACTTCTTGCTCAGCCTGAGAAAAAAATGTGCGCTTTCTTTTGCCGTCTCTATCTACCAACAAGCGACGTGCCGATTGTGTTTTCTAGTCTTGATATCTATGGGCTTTTCAAGGGATATTCTTAGATGACTGAATCCTGCTACACTAGTCTAATCCTCAGGTGAGTTTGGAGAACCGACATAACTGTAGCTGACATAATCATAGCTCTTCTGAATTAACATCTGGAGAGAAGGCAGGTGAAGGCACCATCTGCACCCCAGCATTCCTCAGGACAGTTGTGAACACAGCAGCTGTGTGTGGCCTGACATTGTCACTCTGTAAGAGTCAGATGTCATGGAGGTGTGAGCAGAAGGCCTGTGAAATGCTGCCTTACTCTAAGGGCAGTAGCATGTAGCCAGCATGTCACTCTCCTGTTATGGACATGGCCATTGTGTCTACTGGCAGGTACAGCAGCAGTATGAGTGGCAGATCTGAAACAGATGGACCTGTCCAGTGTGTCAGTGTTGCTATGGGCTGATCACTCGATGACAACAAGTTCTTGGATGGTCGTCTGTTTTGATATTCTGCTTAAGCCTTCCCTTAAGTTAGGACACATTGTAGCAGCTTAATCCGTAGTGTCATTAATCCATTGTGTCATTGATGTCATTGGCCCCCTCTCTGACTTCTGGTCACATTTGAGGTGTTATGTCACTGTGATTAAGTGAGGCGTTTGTCTTGCTGTGACGTAAGCTTTGAATTCGGACCTTTGTAAAGGTGATCTGCTCCAGCAGTGCGCTGTGTGAACCGATGTGAAGTACACCGGCTGTACTTTCTTATGGCAGGAAATGCTGAGTGTCTTCACTCCATCGGTATGCTGTAGGAGCAGATGGCAGATCCTTAAGGGCTGATGGGTAACCTAATGATTTCTGGGTGAAAACTATGAATCAATGAGTGTGACTGCCACTTGTCAAGTGAACAACTAAACAGAATATTGGTTATCCAATTTAATTATTTATTAGTTGAACAGCAGCATTTCAACTATGGAGTAGAACCTTCATGTCCATAATTTATCTATTTAAATAAAGAGGAAATGATAAAAGATATTTGTGAGTGATTTAGATTACATTAGATAAACTCTGTTAGTCCCCTGGGTAAATTTAGAAACATATTTGTTAGTCATTTAAAGATATGATTTAATAAAGACGAAGTGGTTAAAATATGTCTGTAATTGATTAATAGATGTTTGTAATTTAATTCAAGGTAAGTCTAAATCAATTAATGACATCTTAAAATAATTAGTTCTAAAAATGTTTCAAAGATAATTTCAAGTGAGTTTGACATTTCTTTAATGATTTCAATGTATTTCTAAATATGATCAGCTAAGTAAAAAATCTAAACTGAATATAAGAATGACATCAGGCCTTTCACTGGGCATTACGAGAATGAGTGTAAAAACTAACAACAGTGCTGAAGATCACTAATAACAGCAGCTTGGGCCGCACTGCAGACTGTCTGTGTGTCGGTGGTAGCCAATTATCTGTTTAGAAACGCACAATGAGGATTAAAGAGTCCCCTGGGGTTCATTAGGAGTGTTTAAGATATTTGACGGTTATGGCAGAGAGGCTGCTATAATTCGTCTAGAGACTGTTTAAATATCACCTGCAGACGCCTGCGGTCAGGTACAGCAATCTTAGCATGTCTGTGGGTAAACGTGGAACTGCTGAGGGAAATAAAATGGAATTTAAGAAGCCACACGTTGGTTACTGCTTTCCTAATAGTAATGCATCTTGCTATAAATTAATTTATGAAACAGAAGGCTATGTATGTTTTTATATTTTCTCTGTTCTTTTGATCTCAGTCACTATCTGTGGAAACCTTTTTGTCATCATTTCTATCTCTCATTTCTTGCAGCTCCACACACAGACTAATTTTCTGATCCTTTCACTTGCAGCAGCTGATTTCTTGGTGGGTTTGTTTGTGTTGCCCTTTTCTTTGATTATTCAGATTGAAACCTGCTGGTATTTTGGGGTCATTTACTGTTACGTCTATCAGTCACTTGCTAACTTGTTCAGTGTGGCCATTGTTACTCATTTGATGTTAATATCCATTGATCGTTACATTGCTGTTTGTAATCCATTCTTTTACAGCTCAGAAATAACTCTGAATATCACTAAGGTCAGTAGTGTAGTGTTGTGGTTGTATTCATTTATATTCACATTCCTTTTTGTATATTTTAGTTATATAGAAACAGGGGAATGTGAACAAATATGTTCATTTTATGGATATGACAATTCAACTTTTGTTTTTTTAATATTTATTTGTATTATTCCATATTTACTAATGATATGCTCATATGCAAGAATATTTATGGTTGCCAAAAGACATTGTAAAGCCATTAAATGTTTGATTGAAAAGACGCAGTCGGTGGAGAGCAGCAATTCAAACACACCTAAAGCATCTGAAACAAAAGCAGCAAAGACCCTCGGACTGGTGGTGGGCGTCTTTATGGTCTGCTGGTTGCCTGTCACTTTCTTTGATTTTTGCTGTTACTTCATTTTCCTTACCTGATATAAGGAACTTCTTAGTTCTGGTCAGTGAGGTGACCTTTGGAGTTAATCCAATTCTTTATGCTTTTTTTATCCCTGGTTCAGGAAAGCCTTTAAAATAACATTAAGTTTTAAAATATTTAGCCCTGCGTCTTCAGTGATTAATTTATTGTACGTTTTATACCTTGATGACAGTGCACTACTGACAATTTGCATTTATTTGTGTTGTATGTTATTATGCATTCTGTGTGTTAATAATAAGTAATGAGCAGCTTCTTCAAATTCTAGAAGTTTCTTATTTTGTTTCTCATATTGTGTATTCTGCTTATGTTTCTTACAGCACATCAATATACTTTATATGATTTGAGTTTAATTATTAAAAAGTCTGATAATCAGCCCCATAATAAACTAGCAGGACTGCTAATGTACTGCTGTGACTTTTGCTGTGCTCTGTCAGATTGTGTCTTTTAAACATGCGACATGTCAGTGAGTTGATTTGTTATCAATGATGTCGAAATCCCAGCCGATGTGCTCCTGGCACAAGCCGCTCATTGTGTGTTACTGTGAGGTGCCCGGTGCTGCCAGGACAGAGTCGGACTCGAAACAAATGTTTATTTGAAACAATGAGGGGAAAAAACACAAAATTAAAACTGATGAAGTCATGAAGCATCTGACTAACTTGATCCTTTATTTCATGATATTCTTTTTATTTGACTGCTGTTATCGTTATCTTTTGTATGATGCTTTATACACATGAAGTGTTCAGTTATCTTGTAAGACATTTCAAAATCTAACGACACAATACAGAGGTGTCCACTCATTCGTGTGTTCTGATATGTTATTTCTTTATAATGTATGCTTTACTGAGGATCTCAACACAAGTGTCTTTTTAAGTGATCATTAACAAAGACCTGATGCTTGATATCTGTGTGTTTAGATAAACCTCGCCATGTTGATTGAATGTTGGCATGTTGAATGAGAGTTTCACACTGTGTTTCATTTTCTAAAGATATTCTTAATGGATTATTTAGATGCAATGCTGTAGGACACATCACAAATATATGAAACTTGTTTTTCTGTGAAATGATAATTTATGTCGCTTTTATTTAAACCTGAAAATGCAGTGCACTGGCCAACCCCTCGGAGGTACAGGCAGGTGGTCTGTTAACGTCACTCCAAGATGAGTGACATTTGTTAAATATGCTGTGTGTTTAATGCTGTAAATGTAAGCCATTGTGTTTATTCATATATTACTAAAGTCACTTGATTCTCTTCAATTATCAAAGATCACTATATAAAATAAACAATGGGGTTAATTTCAAAAACAGTGTTGTTGTTCTTGTCTCTGAAGGTCCAAGAACCTCCTATTGACTCACAGATTCCACTCTGTGCAATGCCATCCACGGGTGGGGTGCATTGTCATTAACTACAGTAATCCCTCGCTACTTCGCGCTTCACTTTTCGCGGATCCACGACTTCGCGGGTTTTTAAATACAAGTGATTGCCCGCCTATCGCGGAAGTTATGTTCCAGACCCATCAGCAACAGGAGAAAATCCGCGATATAGAAAGACCATATAAATAAACATTTTTATAGTTTAAGCCTTAAAATACCCATCCCACATGCTTTAAACACATGTAAACTTATAAAACACACTTTGTTAACACATATGATATGTGGATGTCGGGCTAAGGATATGAGTAACATCTCACTATTATAAAACATTTTAACTTCACGCAAGACAAGACAGTGAGACAGGAAAATAGGTGATGTACAGGCTTTTAAATTATTGACACGCAGAGCGACAAGCAGCACAAAGCCAGCACAAAGTCCACTTCTCCTTAGCGTTCATTCTGCTCCCCACCCGTTTGGCAATGCGAAGTGGCAGGAGTGTACTGCGCTTCCGGGGAGGGGGGTTTTGAGCGAAGGTGCGTTCAGCTCTCACACACACACACACACACACACACACACACACACACACACACACACACACACACACACACACACTCCTCCTCCTCCTTCCAAACGGGCAGAGTGACAAGCAGGTATTTTGGCAGAAGCAGCACAAAGTCCATTTCTGCTCAGCGTGAGTTCAGCTGCCCCCCTTCACAAAGCGAGTGCAGACACATGAACGTCTGATCGCTGCGTGCAGTGTTGGTCCGCGGTGTTTAAGAATGTAGAAAGTGTTTAAGAGCATAGGAAGTGTTTATAAGAGTGTGGGAAAGGTTAACAAGAGAGCGAGAAAGGTTTATAAGAGTGTGGGAAGGGTTTATAAAGCCTTAAAATATGTATAAATAATAAAATAAATATAGGTCGCTACTTCGCGGATTTTCACCTATCGCGGGGGGCTCTGGAACGTAACCCCCGCGATAGGTGAGGGATTACTGTATAGTGAACACGCAGCTCCAGAGATAGTGTCTCAGCTGCCACTTACCTTGTCTTGTGATCCAACAGTTTTCGGCTCATAAACAAGACTGGATGTTCGACACCAACGGGTCTTTGTGTCAGGCTGAGGCAAAGTGTTGGTCCGGAACATGAAAGGCAAAGAAAAGTCAGGAGCCATTAATAATTTTGACAAAGTAAGGGAATTTTTTAGGTCACTAAATGCAGCCTCTGCTTTGTCTTCCCAAACCACCAAATTGGGAGCCCACTTCTTTGGCAAGTTTTTAAGGGTATGACTAATTCGGAGAACCGAGGCATACACTGGAAGTAGTACCCCAATAAACCTAAGAAAACCTGTAATTACTTCTTAGTATGTGGATGGGCCAGCACAGTATGGTATGGAATTTGGTATACTGTGGATGGCCAGTGCCCTACTCACAATGTAGCCTAAATACTTGGCCTCCATTAACCCAAAATAACATTTCTTTGGATTGATATGCAGACCAGCTTCACGTAGTGCCAAGAGCACCACCAGAACATACTGCACATGATCCTCCCACGTGCTGGAATAGATAGATAGATAGATAGATAGATAGATAGATAGATAGATAGATAGATAGATAGATAGATAGATAGATAGATAGATAGATAGATAGATAGATAGATAGATAGATAGATACTTTATTAATTCCCATACTCCAGCAGCAGCATACTGATAAAGACAATATTAAATTAAAGAGTGATAACAATGCACGTATACAGACAGACAAAAACTTTATATAATGTTAACGTTTACCCCCCGGTGGAATTGAAGAGTCGCATAGTGTGAGGGAGGAACGATCTCCTCAGTCTGTCAGTGGAGCAGGACGGTGAAAGCAGTCTGTCGCTGAAGCTGCTCCTCTGTCTGGAGATGATCCTGTTCAGTGGATGCAGTGGATTCTCCATGATTGACAGGAGTCTGCTCAGCGCCCGTCGCTCTGCCACAGATGTCAAACTGTCCAGCTCCGTGCCTACAATAGAGCCTGCCTTCCTCACCAGTTTGTCCAGGCGTGAGGCATCCTTCTTCTTTATGCTGTCTTCCCAGCACACTACTGAGTAGAAGAGGGTGATCACCACAACCATCTGATAGAACATCTGCAGCATCTTATTGCAGATGTTGAAGGACGCCAGCATTCTAAGGAAGTAAGGAGAGGTCATATGTATCCCACTGAAGGTTATTCAGAGTCATAACCAATACCATTGCTAAGTGGTGTTCATGAACCACCTCAAAATAGTCCTCAGGATTTGTATATCCCATGACAGCCCGTGTTACAGGGAGGTAGAAATTCCTGCATTGCTTTCCATGGTACATTAGAGTTCTGGCTGCGTCAAGCAACACTCAGTTTACACACAAAGCACAACTGTCTGCATGCTCTTAATATGGATGTGCAACCATCTCACACAACCTTCTCTTATATTTCACAAACAATTCTTCTGATTTAATTGGTGTATCAAAGACACAAATGAAGGCAAAGAGTCTAAGCAGCAGCTGCAGAATCCCAAATATTACAGCCTCCTCCAAGGACCTGTTCCATAATCAATCATCATTGACAAGGCCCCTCACTCTTGCAACCTCCATTAATGATCCATGGACCACCCCTTTCGTTGTTGTAAGGGTCTCAAACCCCTTTAATGTAGTAAAAGCAGTCTTAGGTAATATCGGTATCTTTTTTATCTACCTTTTCACTGTCCATCTCTGCCTTGTATCTTCAAACCAGCAATGCTCAGGCAATACCAGTAAAATAATCCCTCACTCCTGGTATGTTCTTCTTCATCTTAAACCAAGCTGTTAGGGTGGTATCCCTATCCCTACCCCAAATCAATACGCATATTTTGTTTTCCTCTGTAAATACGATGCTGTGCTCCCAGGACAAGTCATCTGCTAACTACATAATTGTATGTGAATGTTCACGGACATCAAATCAAAACCTCCGCCACACTGCCTCAGTGAGTGCTGATATACCGAGAGTTCACATATCGTCTAATTTCATTATGTTGAAGAGTATTACCATCTCTAATGACAATGTTCACACACTCATGTCCCTTATACACGTATTTAAAGAGGTTCTTCACACGCTTCACTGTAGCACAGATCTCTACTTTGATATTTGTAGTTGAACTTGTGACTCAGATGCAGTTTATAATTTACTACTCATGCATTCTTTACTGTCCTCCCACCAATCACAATTTTTCAATACTGACTTTTTTTCAGTTATCCGTCCTCATGGGCTGATGTCTCCTCCTATTATTCATTTGGGAAATTTTTTGAGCATTGACCCTCATTGACATGGAGCTTACAGATTCAAATGAATACATGGACTGTGGCTGCACGTTTTTAAATATGAGTTCATGGATGTGGGGTCTAGTGCAGGGTCTAGCAGCTCACACTAACCAGCCTGTTGACATCATCCATATCTTTGCTCCTGAGAAATAGAAGGATGTGTGCGTGAGGCAGACCTCTCTTCTGAAATGCAATAATGTGGACTCTTGTCACAGTCACTCCTAACATCTGCTTCTGCCTGATATCATTGATAAGCTCTTATAGCTTAAGATGAAACACTCCTGCAATGATATCAGGCCTTGACTCTGGCCTGCCCTATACTTTAGTAATCTCCTGGCTCCGCAGATTACACATCATTGTAGGAAAAAGTTCAGGTGGCCAGTATCTACACACTAATGAAATCGTGTCCTAATGGTTTTGCATCATATAACCATGGACCTCCTTGGAATGTTGAAGGAAGTATATAAACCCTCCCCAGAGCTAATGTGTATACACGTGCAGTTGTGTTTAGGTGGTCCATCCACCCATTGTACATTTCAATACTCAATCATGCTTGGGTTTGGCAACACAGTTCATTCGATTTCCTTCTGTCCTCACAAAAGAATCAACTCATTATTGTTGGCTCAGCCTCTCCACACTCAAAACCTGGTTGAAGGTATTGTCCCTTATTCCCAGCCATTAACAGTAATACTGTGTTTGTGTTAACTGGAACCTTGCCACAGTTGTTCTTCCTAGTTCTCCACATAGAGCCCTTGGAGGTTCTAACCTCATATTTGGTCTCCAACTCTGATACCGGTATGGAAATAGTAATGAATATACCTTTACATCCAAGTTTGAATCAGGAAACTAACCTTCTGGGTGTCCCATTTTGCATTCCCTGAATCTGGTCCAAAATAGATCAGGACGTCCCACTCCAGAGGTGGTTCTCTATCTGGATGCTCAAACATGATGGCTACCTCTTTTGTCCATGCAGTATTATATCTCTGTGGTTGACTATTCCTGCCCAGTGCAATCACCATTGTAACAGTGGCTGGTCGAGCACCTGCTCCTCCATGTGTCCTGTTCGATTTCAAACATTATTCTACACACTCGAGTGAAAAGATTAATTTCTCTCATCCATCATCATAACCAATTCATCAGTGCAGGGCGGCACGTTGAATTTTCCACACGACACATTCTCCTGTTGGTGATCTTGCCGGCATTAAGGATATACAGTTGAGCGTATTGCCTCTGCTCATCATATTCTGGGTGTAACACACATGCCCGATGGTAACAGTCATCATTTATCTGGAAACAATAGGATCCGCTACCAGGAGATAATAGTCACAGAAAGAACAATTAGGATACCTTCTGTTTTCCACGAAATTCACAGAATCTGCACCTTAACTTGTCTGGAACTGGAAATGGAGGTAAGCCAAGTCTCCCTTCATTACAACACCTCCTGTATATCCCTTTGCTAATCTGCTCCCACTCAATAAATCTTTACCTATAATATCTGCACTCACCACCCAGACTACCACTATAATTCTCCTCTCCAATCCCTACATTGTAATTTCAATCAATCACGTGAGTTGTAGTACAATTTGGGGATCCCCTGTCCCTCCTCACTCTCTGATGCTGAACATCACACTCTACTCTGGCTCTGGTTAGTTTTGGTGTCTCCTGGACCCACCCTGCTGCGATGGCCATCGTATTCTTATGATTTCACTCTCCATGTTCCTCTGGAGTTTCTGTTGTCGGAGCATTGCGTGTGCACGGACATCTTTAATAATTTACACATCCATATCCTCAGGCAATTCATCATCTCTGGTCTGGTGCATCACATCTTGATTTCTTTTATGCCAGACTTCCTTAGCTTCATATGTCTCATTATATGTTTATGCATTTGATGTCTTTCCCCCATGGAAGCTTATTGCAATTCAGATACAACTGCACGTTTTTATCTCTCTGGCAGTTATTCTCAATTTGAAATAACTGGTGATAACATTTGCTGTGTTTTTCTAATTCAAGTAGCAAGAAAATGCACTGCATTTGTCATTTCAACAAATGGTGCATCACAAACATTAGCACTACTTTTACAAATCACATATCAAATATCTTATAACAGAGATACAGCAATCTGACATACACAGAGACACACAGAAACACAAAAAGGCACTTCATATGTCTTTGTTATATGCCATTTGGTACAACCATCTCTTGGAAAGATAAATGCATTGTATTACTACAAGAGCTTGTGGAGCACCATATGTTGGAATGACAGAGACAAGTGGATAGACATAGAGATAAACAGGCAAAGACTGTTGTCCTTTTATTAAGGTGGATGTGCTGATTTCTGTCCATCTGGCAGTTACTCTGTTGGATGTATTCATTGTTAACATTTGTAGTGCAGTGTGTCTGTCCCGTTGCTATGTCTCTGTGGTACACCATTTAGTACAGGATTCGTACAAGCAGTGTTAATGTTTATTATATGCCATCTATTGGAATGACAAATACAGTGAATTTTAACACTAAAAATGTTTACAAAGCAACTGGATGAACAGAACATGCAGCAACTTTTATTAAGGTGGATATATTGGCCAGGCCTGCTATTTTGTGGACAGAATTTCATATGGACTGGTGCTGATTTGTGGACAGACAGTGGGAAAATATTCTCTACACATCAGGGCGCTATATAACCTGACATTCTCTTTACTGTCTTAGTAGCTTCTGAACACTGTCTGGAAGTTGATAGTGATGAATCCATTATAACACCCAAGTCTTTCTCATAAGCAGTACTTTCATGTTTAAGACCTGCCATTGTGTATTCAGATCTAACATTTTACTTCTTGTGCAGACGTGTGAGTATCAGACGATGGGTGGGCTCCCTGAACAGAGCCGGCTTACAACATAAAGTCTGCTGACCTGCTGTCCACCAAAATGCATTGCACTATGCGGACTACTGACATAAATATGTGACATGTGACCCTACAATGTGCTTCATTGACACAAGTAGAGACGAGGGGGCCTCACATGAAGTTTGTAGTAACAGACCACCAGTGTGTCACTTATGAACTCTTGTGTGGTGAGGACCACTTCACTGTCTGTGTCAATGAGGAGGGAATGACAACACCACGACACAAAGGAACTTCTGTAAAGTCGTACGTCTGCCATCATTGAGCAGCTGCTGCTAATTTAATCAAAACTGAACTCGTATGTAGGAGATGGTGGTCCTCTCGTATTGTTTATTGTACGGTTTTCTGGTTCTGGTCCAGCACACTCCATGCAGGGTCAGCTCACAAGTGTCAGAGGGGCTCTGAGCAGCACAGGACAGCATGGAGTGTCAGACCACCACTGGGCACAACCTCAGCTCATCTGAACCTGCTGATTTAATGTGCTGCTTGCCGTGATGATGAAATAATGTCATCACAGTGCCTGTGCACAAAAAAACAAAAACAGCAGACAGAGGGAGAAGAAGGAAACTGCAGAGAGCCAGCAGCTGGACCACTGTGGAGCTGTGAGGAGAGACCACCGCAGCCCTGAGCGGCTCCTGACAAACAAATATAATGAAGACGTCTGAGATTTGATGGACTCATTAGTGAGTAAGAACTGAAATGAACAAACAAACATCCTGAGAGAATTTGTGAAGCAAACACAGCAGAGAGACGCCTCATGTGAATTACGTCAGCAGAGAGAATATGGCAGTCGCAGGGCCTCAGTGTATAAACATCTCAGTGTGCAGGCAGGACGGCTCAGTCAGGGGACACACATGGAGTGGAAACAACTGAAAATTGGCCGTTGCTTTCCTCACAGTAACACATCTTGTTATACATTGATTTTTGAAACTGAAGTTTATGGACTTTATTACACTTTCTCGTGTCTTTTGGTTTTATCGACAGTCTTTGGAAATCTTCTTGTCATCATTTCTATTTCTCATTTTGTTCAGCTGCACACGCCGACTAATCTTCTGATCCTTTCACTCGCAGCGGCCGATTTCTTAGTGGGTTTTTTTTTGTGTTGCCCTTTTCTTTGGTTGTCCTGGTTGGTGGTTGCTGGTACTTTGGAGTTATTTATTGTTATTTGTATCAGGTACTTGCAAATTATTTAAGTTTACTTGAGATATATAATGTGGTTTTAATATCAATTGATCGCTACATTGCTGTCTGCCATCCTTTCTTTTACAGCTCGAAAATAACTTTGACTGTCGCAAATATCAGCATTGCTGGAGTGTGGCTGCTTGTACTTTTCATTACACTCATACTTTTAGGTTTTAGTTATATTGCAACAGATATATGTGAAGGAGGTTGTGCACTATTCACTTCTTCTAACATAAGAATTTTCTTTTTACTTTTAACTTTTTTTATCCCTTTTTCCCTAATGATTGTTTTTTATATTAGAATATTTGTAGTTGCAAGAAGCCATTCAAGAGCCATCAACTGTATGATAGAAAAGAGACAAACTGTGGAGATGAGTGACAGAAAAATATCAAAACCGTCTGAAAGAAAAGCCGCAAAAACATTAGGAGTAGTCGTGGGGGCTTTTATTATCTGCTGGCTGCCTATTAGTATATACAGTTTTTTTGTTGGTAATAATAACATAATCACACAAGCCATCGCGAATGTCTTTGCATTGGTAAGTGAACTGAACTTTGGTGTTAATCCAATTCTTTACGCTTTTTTTTATTCCTGGTTCAGAAAAGCACTGAAAATAATCCTGACGTGTAAAATATTTAGTCCAGCTTCTTCAGTGCTCAATTTATTGTAAATGTTTAAGAAAATACAAAATGCAAAAGTAATTTTCTGTGCTTAAATATTTTAAATTATTTGTACATTATTTGTTTTTCTTAAAATTGTACTCGATTCATGTGGAGTGCACACTGTTTATGAATATTACTTATTTCACCATAAAATTTCGTATTTGAATGTGTAAGAAACAGAACTGAAAATGACTCACTTCACTTCACTTCAGTGTTTTTTGGTGACTTTATTTTTTTTTTATACAGTGTAAAATGATTATTGTTATTTCCATTATTTTGGGGCAGAATTCTTTATTTGATCATAAATTGTTTAGTAATGTGGTGACTTTTACCTAAAATCTGGAAATATAAATAACTTTCATCATCTGGAGTTACAATTTCCACCGACTTTCAGATTTGTAAAATTTCCACAGCTGAGCTCAGACGACGGCTGAATTTCTGTTCAGCTTTGGTCAGATGGTGGGGATTTGTTTTTGAATCAAATTCTACAAAATATTCCTTTATTATTTTACTTTTGTATCAAACAAAACTCTTCATTTTATTGTGAAGTTAATGTTTCTTATTCCTGCACTTTAATCTTCACTCCTCCTCAATAAGGCAGCAGATGAGAGACGAGTGCAGACGGAGCAGTCGGCCTTCACTCCTCACACTGCTGGCTCACTAAATGACACTGAGGTGACTGTGAGGAACTGAAATGGACGACTGAGAAGGTCAAATGAGGTTTGATGTCCACAATTAAATGTAGGATTTGCTTCTTTAGACTGACATTTGTAAGTTTACGACACATTTAGCATAAAATATTCATGCAGAATTTTTTTTTATTTCATTAATGTGGTTCATGTTGTCTCTTTAGCAGTTTTTAGTGTTTCTACAAGGGTCGATGTGAGATTGTCTGTTATTATCAGTGAATAATAAAAACTATTGTGATTTATTGTTTACTGCGGTGGGTTGGAACGCTGCACCGGATTGTTTCGTGTCTTGTGCCCTGTGTTGGCTGGGATTGGCTCCAGCAGACCCCCGTGACCCTGTGTTCAGATTCAGCGGGTTGGACAATGGATGGATGGATGGATTTATTGTTTAAGAGATTTACAAGCACCCCACACTGGGTGTCCCGTTTAGTCAGTCAGTCTTCTTTATTATCTCAGTCTCTAAAGTCACTTAAAATGCCCGTTCTTAATAATTCAAACCTTTATCATAGAGAATATCAAAATAACACCTTCAGCCTTTAAGCATAAGCTCAGAAGAATATGAGACTCAGCACAGACCCAGCAAATCATGAAGCTGAGTTCCTTTAAACTGTGAACCTCCATTACATGCTAAGTGTGGTAGAAATGTAACATCTTAATAAATTAAAGAAACCTCTCATAACAGAACCAATAAGTTATCAGGCAGAAGAAAAGCTGTTCACGTTATCTTTTACTTACTCCTCGGCCAAATACCTTAGATGGAGTGTTCTTCAAAAGCAGCCTGGTCAGAATAGTCAGAGAAACAAAGAATAGAAGTTCATTTTAGAAACTGTTGAATTTACATACACTGTCAATCAATGCATATATTTACTCTGATTGGTTCTTTGGTTTACACCCTAATGGTTTATATAAAATAAAAGTCTATTATATTATATTGTGGTTCTTCTTATAACTTTGAGTTGAGCCACCACCCTGAAAATGTCAGTGCAGATCACAACTGTCCATTCTGATTGTGCTACAGGACATCTGCTGATTTTGCTGTCACTTCTTTGTCATCTTTCAATACATTTTTGTTGTTCACTTCTCCTTTATCTGGTTTCCTGATATGCCAGCCAAGGTTTCTGACATTTATTAACCCTTTATGCTATTTCTTTAAAATGAATGCTATGCTACCCTAAATTTATTCTTCCACATAGCACCTCGAACCAGGGTTCAAGTTCAACTCCTACAATATAACAATCCACAGCACACACAATAAAACACATCAATAATCCATGAAGACGTAAAGCCAGCGCTGAGAATCCAAAGGCCACTGAGCGACTGCCCATTCAATGTGTCCATGCAGAGCCTTCACGGCGGCCTCTCCGTTCCAAAGCAGCCTGATAAATGTCTGCAGTTCTCGCGTTCTCCCCGTGGCCTGTGATGGACGAGCACCCAGTGCTTTGGTGGAGGTTTGGGGCTCTGGATTGTCCACTCCATGTCTGCTTCATCCCTTTATGGTGGACGTGAGGAGACAAAATGGTCCTCTGTGGTGATGTGAACAGCAAGTAACTGAAATATTTGTAAAATAAAAACAACTATTTTATGTATAGATGAGTTTCTTTCTTTATTTGTTCATGTGAGGTGTGAGTACACCAGTAAACGTGACCCATAAATTGTGTGTTAAGGTATTATGGTCTGCACAGTATAAGACGATTCCTGACGGACTCTCAGCTCCTTTATTTCTGCTCTGCTCAGCTGATGCTTTACTTGTTCCACTTTAAGAGTTGCCCCCTCATTTCAGACCCCCTTGTGTGTTTATTCAGGAGGTATTATGATGTGGTGGTCCGTACTTCTGCTCTTTTGATTTAGTGTTCTTGTTCCAGTCCTTCGCCCGGTCACTGCTGGTGTTGAATCTCCATGTTCTCTCTTTGCATGTGTGGCTGTTACTCAGCAGAACGACAGAAGACTTTTATTATCCCAGAAGGAAATTTGTGAGCAGCAGGAATGTGTGACACAAGTGTGACATTGTTAAATAGGGACAAGAAAATAATAAAAGAGACCACACATGACAGCCATTGTTGTAATCAGCACACACACCATAAGACTTCTACAAATCAGAATAACGATTCATGAACAATAATAACGAGGAGCACACAATCAGAATTCAGAACTCCACAGGACTCCTGCAGCTACTAGAATTCAGAAGGCTGATAGCTCTGAGATAAGAGAGGACTTCAGTCTGGGGGTCTTCACCTTTGAGACCCTAAATCAGCAGCTTGATGGCCACAAGTGACACCTTGCAGACAGAAGATGGATTCTGTGTGACAGAAGTGAATTGGTCTTCTTTACGTCTTGTTTGTGATGGCGGTCAGTGACAGAAGGCTGCTGCGGACCCCCACTTTCACTGCTCATTTTAATGTTGTTAGTCATGCAGTTTTTGTTCTTTACACTGAGATTCACTAAACAACATCCATCCATCCATCTTTTTGACTTGCTTATCCAGAGGAGGGTCAAAGGCAGTGGCCAATATAGGGGGACCCCATTCAGAAGACGGGGACCATCAGACGCTTCCATTTGAATTCTTTTAATCCTCAATTATTAATTATTTGTGCTGCTCGCCTCCAAGTAGTCCCCCGAAGCTTACATCGATTATTAATTAATCAATCGAGCCTCTTTAAACATCAAGTCCTGTAACTTGCCTCCAGAAACCAAAACATTTTACAATTTAAAGAGGCCTTTGGGTTGCCCACCCAGTTGTTTCCAGGCCCCTCACTTTTTAATTTTTGGCTTTGGCACTGGACATGGGGTAGCTGATTCCAATCCCAGCAAGCATTGAGCACAAGGCAGGAACAAGGTGCCACTCCATCACGGGGTCAACACACACACACACACACAATATGGACAGTTTAATCCACCTGACCTTCATGTCTTTGGGAGGAAAACAGAGCACTTTGAGGAAACCCATGGAGACGCGGAGAGAACATGGAGACTCCACACAGTTAGCACCTGAGATTTGAACCTTGGCCTCCTTGTAGTTCGGTTGCAGCTTCACCATACCACCCTGTGAGACCCCCTATAAAATTTAATGTGACAGCTGATTCAATAAATGATTTATAAAAGTCTTTTTTATCACAATTCTATTTCCTTACAGATTTTCCTGGCATTCTACTCCAAGCTTAAGTCTGTTCTGGAAGATTCCTTCTAAGTATTTGTACTGCTTCTTGAGAGGGAGGCGGACCAAGGGAACATCTAAGAGGTCCCTTCGGTGTCCTTCAGACGTGAGTGTGACGTTAATGTCAGCCCTCTGTTGGCCTGCGGTGGGTGTTTGTGTCACTTGTCTCGGTGGTGAAGCTGCAGTTCAGCCATTCGGGTTTCATGCCTCGTGCTTCTGGGATTGGCTCCACACTCCTGCACTTGACATATTGACAGCCTGTCCAGGGTAGTCACTGACGTTGTGCGCAAACCTACAGAGACTGGGAAAGGCTGCATACATTTAGTGTTTGTATTTTGAATTGATATCTGATATTAAACTATTAATTATTTTTACAATAGTGTAACCTCTCTTTGTAAGTGTGTCTGTGCATATCATCTGACCTATTGCTTCATCCATCCATCCATCCATCCATTTTCCAACCCGCTGAATCCGAACACAGGGTCACGGGGGTCTGCCGGAGCCAATCCCAGCCAACACAGGGCACAAGGCAGGAAACAATCCCGGGCAGGGTGCCAACCCACCGCAGGACACACACAAACACACCCACACACCAAGCACACACTAGGGCCAATTTAGAATCGCCAATCCACCTAACCTGCATGTCTCTGGACTGTGGGAGGAAACCGGAGCGCCCGGAGGAAACCCACGCAGACACGGGGAGAACATGCAAACTCCACGCAGAGAGGACCCGGGAAGTGAACCCAGGTCCCCAGGTCTCCCAACTGCGAGGCAGCAGCGCTACCACTGCGCCACCGTGCCACCCCTATTGCTTCATAAGCCTTTAAATAACAACGACAGCAACAACATTTATTTACAGTATATAGCCCGTTGTCATACAAATGATGTATGAAGTGCTCTAAAGATGAAGAAAGAATAGTTTCTAAAAAATGTAAAATATCTAAAAATACAAATCAGATTAGGCAATACTAAATAACAAAGAATAAAGTGAGGTCCAATGGCCAGGAGGACAGAAAAAAACAAAAAAAAAGAAAACTCCAGAGGTCTGGAAAAAAACAAAACAAAATCTGCAGGGGCTCTGAGTCCACGAGACCACCTGGCCAGCCCCCTGTAGGCATTCTACCTCACATAAATGATCTCAATCAGTCCTTGTGGTTATCAGGCTTCACCTGGAAGAACTTGATGATGACGGTCATGTGAACCTCTGGCCTTCAAGGCATCAATGGAGGGACATCACAGTGCTTTGAGCAGGTGGTGGGGACGCAGATCAACCACCATAGAAAAAACGGAAAATGAACAGCAGAGAATGTAGGAGTTAGAATGTATCACGGAGCCACCATAATAATAATTCTTTGCATTTATATAGCGCTTTTCTCACTACTCAAAGCGCTCAGCAATTGCTGGTTAAGGGCCCAACAGAGCAGAGTCCCTTTTGGCATTTTACGGGATTCAAACTGGCAACCTTTTCATTGACGGTGCAGATCCCTATCCTCAGAGCCACCACTCCACCTTGAATGATGATGCTAATTAAATGTATATACAGAGTATCAGGATTAAACTAAAATGAAGCTCTGAGAAAGCCATGTTACAGTAATGAGTGTTCAGCAGTGTTGTAAAGGGCTCCACTGTATTAGCCTGGCGAATTCCTGTTGGTCAGCTACGCCAGATTTGAGGTGCATAACAGCAGAAGGCCACCCACCTCACCACTTCTGTTAAGTTTAGTTCTTGACCTTCTAAGCAGACACTCATTTGAAGATCTAAGTGTAAGATTTGGAGTTTAAAGTGTGAAGAGATAAAGCACAAACAAAATAGGTCAAGGGTTGGGGGAATTCACTGTGGATCTAACGAGTTGTAAAAGACTGATACTGCGGTCAAAGATGAGTAAAACAGACATTTGACAATCCAAACAATGCTCCGTGCATCTTTTATGTATACATGGCAGAAAATGATCAACAAACAGGAAAAGGAAACGAATCTTGACAGAAGTGACACTAATAATGACATCATAATCTGGAGCCGGAGGTGACATCCAGCATTAATTAGACCAAGGGATAAAACCAGACCCTCCACCAGGGGCATCTGTAATAGAAATTTACTTCAAATTAAAACAAAAAATATATCAGCAGTTCAGAAAGAGGCATGCAGTTTTAAATGCTGCTTATTGAACATTCGATCTCTTGGCACTAAAGCTGTTTTGGTAAATGATATTATATTAAGTACAAAATCTGATCTGTGTCTTCTCACTGAAACCTGGCTTATTAAATGAGACACTGTCCCCATAGCTGAGGAGTCACCAGATGGCTACTCGTTCCTTCATAAGTCTGGAGATTCTGGTCGAGGAGGAGGCCTTGGAATAATTCAATGTGACAAAATGCAAATCACTAATAGAAATTTAGGTGACTTCACATCCTTTGAGGCACTCATTTTAAATATTAAAACAGATTCCAACACAATTATAGTGCTAGTCTATAGACCACCAGGGCCGTATTCATTGTTCATGTCTGAATTTAGCAACCTTCTATCTGATTTGGCTATAAATTATGATCACGTAGTACTGATGGGGGATTTTAATGTACAAATTGATGTGGAAACTGACACTTTTAGCAAATGTTTTACTTATTTGTTAAATTCAGTAGGATTTTGTCAGAATGTCAAAGGTCCAACTCATAATCATAACCACACATTAGATTTAATTATAACTTACAAAGTTAAAATTCAAAATTTAAATATCACTCCATTAAATGAAGTTATTTCCGATCACTACTTAATTACATTTGATTTAGTCCTGCCCTTGCCAACACACTCACAGATTAAAACAAAGACAGTGCGACATCTAGATTGTAATTCTGCTTCAAAATTTATAGATACTTTGAGTAAGTCGAGTGTAATTGTGGAAAACCATTTACATCAGTTAAAATCAAATGTAAATGTGGAAAACAATTTAGATCAGCTAAAATCACATTATAATGTGACCTTGAGAGATGCTCTGGACACAGTGGCTCCCCTTAAAACAAAAGTGATCAAAGCACATAGAAACTCTCCCTGGTTTAATGAAAACACTCGAGCTCTTAAATTAGAGTGTCAAAAACTGGAGCGCAGATGGAGAACAACAAAGCTACATGTCATTCAAATTGCATGGACAGAGAGTGTTAAAACATATAAAAAAGCTCTCTTTAAAGCTCGCTCAGAATACTATTCTACATTAATAGATAACAATAATAAAAATCCTCGGGTACTGCTTAGAACAGTGGCTAAATTAACAAATGGAAATTCAGATCAACAGTGCAAAATACCAACAGATATTAGCAGTACAGGCTTTATGAACTTCTTCAATGAGAAAATTAAAAATATAAGATCCCAGATCTCTGCATCACACTACAAACCACATACTAGCTTAGCAGACCCTGTCTCACATTGCTTTCAGCACTTTAGTCATTTTAATCTTGTAACTGAGCAGGAAGTCTTAACTTTAATTTCTAAAATGAAGCCCACTACTTGTTCCCTAGATCCAGTGCCAACAAAACTAGTAAAAAGTGCAATGGATGTTCTTGCAGCACCTATTCTAAACATTATCAATAGTTCATTATTGCATGGCACAGTACCTGATGCAGTAAAAGTGTCAGTCATTAAATCATTACTTAAAAAGTCAGACCTTGACCCACTGTTATATGAATGTTGTTACAATATTGAGATTAATTGTCACTTTATCTGTTTAAACTGTATAAATTCATTTATCTTCTGCAAGCATGCAGAGCTGAGCCAGATTTCGCATAGAGTGTCAGTATTCAGAATTGCTGGGCCAAGCATTAGGATAAGACAAACAGGGACAGCTGGAGGACTGTCGTCAGCCTGAAGGAGAACTGTGTGTTATAAAAACTTACTGTCTGATGTCAGCTAAAAGTTTTTACCCTTGTTTGGAAATGGGCTCTGTGCCATCTGGGGGCTTGCACGTGGAGAAATACTATAAAGCATCTTGGAGGATTGCCAGCCATTGGGAGACTTGACGCCCGGACTACAGGAGACTATGTCGACTTGGTCCGAGAAATCCTTCCAAACGCTGTGACGATGACTGCAAAATCCATACGCAAGGTCCCCACCCTTGGACTGAGTACTGCGGTGTGTCTTCCCCGTTAATTATGCAGCGTAAGCCGTTATTAAAGAACTAGAATTATCCTAACTTGTCGTGTAAGCTTGTAACCGCCATTGCATGCTGAGTGGGGTAATACCATTTTAATTTATAATAATTTATAATTCAGGTTAATTAAAACGCCGCAATATAAAAGAACACATTTCCAGAGAGCTGATACCTCTCTTCAGGAAACCACCTAACCAATGTGTCAGTGCTGACCACTCGAGGACAAGAAGTTCTTGGATGGTTTGTCTGCTTAAACCTTCCCTGTCAGGACAGAGTGCAGCAGCTCAACCCACAGTGTCAGTAATTAAACATCATTCCTGCTGCATGCCACTGGCCCTCTCTTTAGCTTCTAGTTACATGTGAGGCTGTAAAAGGATCAGATTCGACACACTTAAAAAGGTTTGCGGCAGCCACCTGTCTGTTATCCCTGGCTGCAATGGCTTTTGTTTTTAAGACAGAAGTGTCTTTGATGGAGTCCATTTATGAACTGTTGAAGGTTTGGAAAGATAGCAGTTTTAAATGACTAGACCAGAAGTGGTATAGGGGACCCAGAAGTGACCTTCTGACATCAGCCTAGGTACCGGAAGTGGCGTCAGCCTAGGTGCCAGAACTGGAAGTGATGTGTTCAATGACGAGTCAGGCAGGTTTTCCCATGGCTGCTCTATAGAGATAACAGGAGAAGGTTTAGTGCACCCTGCCACCCCTTGGCCTGGCGTGGAATTACCTTCACTTGGTCTATACAACAACAACGTCCTTCTACTCGCACGTGCGTGACATGGCATCCCCCTCAGCCCATACCCATCAGGTTGGACGTATTTGTCCAAGAAGTCATGGCACCGGGAAAGGGCATTGGCATTGCCTTGCAGTACACCACGGCAATAAACGTCCAAATACTCTAAAACCATCTTGTGACGCGTGGGTTTGAATTTTTGTGCAAGACCTTCCACTGTAAAGGTGCATGGTTCGTCACAAAAATGACCACACACACAAGAGGTAGTACCTCAGCTGAATAATCGCCCTTTTAAAAGCCAAAGCTTCCTGCTCCACTGCCGCATACCTGGTTTCACAATTTAGCACTTTCCGACTCAGGTACGTAATGGTGTCTTTAATTCCATTGACACTTTGGCTCAGCACGGCTCCAACACCTGTGTCTGAAGCATCCATCTGGAGGATGTAAGGCATAGAAAAGTCAGGTGCTTTCAATATAGGAGCTGTTGTCAGGGCCATTTTCAGGTCACTGAATGCAGCTTCTGTTATACCATCCCATACCACGTGATTAGGTTAAACCTTCGTTGTGAGATTTTTCAAAGGCATCATTCTCTCAGAAAACCAGGGTACAAACTGGCGATAGTACCCTGCTAAGCTGAGAAAGGCCTGAACCTGCCTCTTGTTTATCGGATGGGGCCAACTGAAAATGGCATCTATTATATGCAGTGAAACTGATCCAATTTCATAATATGTGCAGCAGCACGATTAACTACAGTATGGTCTGTCAAGATAATACACCAGCAAAAGAATGATGCAAGCGATTATTTTTATTACAGCTATTACATCAAAAATATGTAACTGTCCAACATGATTACAGTACTGACAAACTGAGGCATGGCTAAAATGATTGACACTCAGAAAATGGTGAGCAATGGCGACCTGGTAACTATTAAGGACGAGCCCTGCTTATAGCAATGCACAGCCTCAGCCTCTCGAGACATGGGCCGATGAACTTAATTATACCTGAGTGGTTTTCCTCTAGTATTTCCTCATGACTGGGGGCAACTTTCTGAGAGCGGCAATTGATTCAAGTTGCCACATAAACGGCACTTACATGTCTCAACAGTCATTCTGTACTTTTTTCAGCATCCTTTTTGACCACCTCTTGAGGTCGGCACTGCTTTATAGCTGTGGCATGAAGAGCCAATGAGCCTCAGAATCTGAAGTTGGGGGGTAACAAAGGGTTCAGTCAATGGCTGCTCTCAGTTAACAATGAGACATGCTGAGAAGTTTAGTTCAATTTTTTGGCCCTCCTTTATTTGTGACTTTCTCTAAGGTAAACTTAAGAGAGCAGCTGAGTGTTGGCCTTGAAACGCTGCCCCATGTTTGAGTTTGGCTGGGCACCGAATGTGAAATAACTTCAGTTCACAGACAGGTAATGCACGTTTATCATCACACCTGCTGTGTCCTGTCTCATTTATTAAACACAAGCTGTTTGCCGTACAGAAGAAATGAGTAAATTTGAGGCAGCACGCTGATGGCAATATGTAGTGAATATAAAAATCACAGCAGGCCTTTCACTGGGCATTGCAGGTCAGACAGTAAAAACTAACAGCACAAATAACAGCAGCTTGGGCGGCACTGCAGACTGCCCATGTGTGTCGGAGGTAGCCGGTTATTTGTTTAAAAATACACAATGATGATTAACGAGTCCCCTGGGGTTCATTAGGAGTAAAAAACAATGTTTGAGGATAATGAGATGGCGGAGAGGCTGCTGTAGTCCCTTTAGAGACTGTTTAAATATCACCTGCAGACGCCTGCAGTCAGGTACAGCAGTCTTAGCATGTCTGTGGGCAAACGTGGAATTGCTGAGGGAAATAAAAATGGAATTTAAGAAGACACAAGTTGGTTACTGCTATCCTAATAATAATGCATCTTGCCACAAATTAATTTTTGAAACAGAAGTCTATGTATTTTTTTACATTTTTGCTGTACTTTTGATTTCAGTCACTATCTGTGGAAATTTTTTTGTCATCGTTTCCATCTCTCATTTCTTGCAGCTCCACACGCCGACTAATTTTCTGATTTTTTCACTTGCAGCAGCTGACTTCTTGGTGGGTTTATTTGTGATGCCCATTACTTTGATTGGACAAATAGAAACCTGTTGGTATTTTGGGGTGATTTACTGTTATGTCTATCAGGTACTTGCTAACTTGTTCAGTGTAGCCGTTGTTACTCATCTGGCATTGCTATCAGTTGATCGTTACATTGCTGTTTGTAATCCATTCTTTTACAGCTCAAGAATAACTCTGAATGTCACAAAGGTCAGTATTGTGGTGATGTGGTTGTATTCATTTATATTTACATTCACTCTTGTATATTTCAGTTATATTGAAACAGGGACATGTAAACAAATCTGTGTGGTATACAAATACAAGTTCCCAACTTTTTTTATTTTAATATTTAATTTTATTTTCCCATATTCAGTAATGATATGTTCATACACAAGAATATTTATGGTTGCCAAAAGGCACTCTAATGCCATTAAATGTTTGATTGAAAAAACGCAGTCGGTGGAGAGCAGCAATTCAAACACAACTAAAGCGTCTGAAACAAAAGCAGCAAAGACCCTCGGACTGGTGGTGGGCATCTTTATGGTCTGCTGGTTACCTGCCATTTTGTTTAATTATTGTGTTACTGATACTTCCTCAAACATGAGTTACATAAGAAACTTCTTGATACTGCTCAGTGAGGTGAGCTTTGGGATTAATCCAATTCTTTATGCTTTTTTTTATCCCTGGTTCAGAAAAGCACTTAAGATAATCTTAAGTTTTAAAATATTTAGCCCTGCTTCTTCAGTGATTAATTTATTTTAAGTTTTAAAACTTGATGACAGTGCAGAATAATATTCAGTGCTGACAATTTGTATTTACTTGTTTTGTATATTATGTATTCTATGCATTAATCAATAGAACTCTTTTTGTTCCTCATATTGGTATCTGTGTATTCTGCTTGTGTGTCTTACTCCACATTGATATATTTTATATGAATTGAGTTTAATCATTAAAATGTCTGATCATCAGCCCCATAATAAACCAACAGGACTGCTAAGCACTACTGTGACTTTGGCTCTGCTCTGTCAGATTGTGTCTGTAAAACGTCTGACATGTCGGTGAGTTGATTTGTTATAAATGAGGTGGAAATCCCAGCCGATGAACTCCTGGCACAAGCCACTCATGGCGGGTTACTGCCTGGTGCTGCCAGAACTCGACACAACTGTTTATTTGAAACAAGGGGCTAGAAAACAGAGGGAAGAAAAACATCAAAAAATAAATGAAATGAAGCATCTGATTGTCTAAAATTACTGAATATGAAAAGTCAATACTTGAATTTATCATTTCAGCGATGTCTTTAAGTTAGGGTTTTGATGCTTTAAATTGATTCTTAGTTGTATTTTATTAATCTCAAGCAATGCTTTGACTATCGACCAAACAATCTCATTTTGGACATTATTAATTTTGATTCCGTGCATCTTATTTCCTAATTATGACATATTGACGTGTATTGTAGTGGAATGCCATTTCAGACATCATGGCTACTGTCACTACTGAACGCTGAAGTCAAGTTCTCCTCTCAGGTTTCTCCACTTGCGTTGAACTTTTCAGCCCTGACGTTTCTCTCAGCATTTTATTCTTGTTATTTAACCTCAGATAAATATTGCGTAAGTACACATTTATTTCTTTCGATGGACACATCACACATTGTTCAAGCTTTCTTCTTCTTTCATTTGTCAAATGGCTGCTGGGTTTTTGTACAGCACAATGGCTCCTGCTACTTCATACGCAGAAAGTGTTCAGTTATCTTGGTAAGACATTTAAAAATCTAATGATACAATGCAGAGCTGTGTGCTCATTCGTGTGTTTTGATATTTTATTTCTTTATAATGAATGCTTTAGTGAGGATTTGAGCACAAGTGTCTTTCAGTGATCATTAACAAAGACCTGATGCTTGATATCCGTGTGTTTAGATAAACCTCAGCGTGTTGATTTCAAACACGTGAAAGTTAGTTGTGTCAAGTCGCGTCACTGATCCCAAACAATGCTGTGACTGTCCACTCAGATCCTAAATTTGATTCAGCTCATCGTATTTCCTGATTGTGATGTCTGTTCAGGTGAAATGCCATTATATGAATACACACAGCTGAAGTCATTTTGTGGTTAAATTCCTTGACGTGGCTCTCTGGTGTCAGTTCTCGTCTCAGGTTTCTCCAGTTTGCATTGAGCTTTACATAATTTGTTCCCCTGACGGCTCTTCCTTTCCACTAACCACAGGCTGACGAGTTGCAGGTTACACAATCCGGTGCGCTGATTAAGTTATTAAGAGCGTCTCCCTTCAGAGAATTCTCTTACTTGGCCGGGTGCACTAATGTGGATGAGGAATTTGTCTAGATAGATAGATAGATAGATAGATAGATAGATAGATAGATAGATAGATAGATAGATAGATAGATAGATAGATAGATAGATAGATAGATAGATAGATAGATAGATAGATAGATAGATAGATAGATACTTTATTAATCCCAAGGTGAAATTCACATTCTCCAGCAGCAGCATACTGATACAATAAACAATATTAAATTAAAGATTGATAATAATGCAGGTGAAAAACAGACAATAACTTTGTATAATGTTAAATGTTAACGTTTACTCCCCCTCTGGTGGAATTGAAGAGTCACATAGTTTGGGGGAGGAACGATCTCCTCAGTCTGTCAGTGGAGCAGGACAGTGACAGCAGTCTGTTGCTGAAGCTGCTCCTCTGTCTGGAGATGATCCTGTTCAGTGGTTGCAGTGGATTCTCCATAATTGATATGAGCCTGCTCAGCACCCGTCGCTCTGCCACAGATGTTAAACTGTCCAGCTCCATGCCAACAATAGAGCCTGCCTTCCTCACCAGTTTGTTCAGGCGTGAGGCGTCTTTCTTCTTAATGCTGCCTCCCCAGCACACCACTGCGTAGAAGAGGGCGCTCTCCACAACCGTCTGATAGAATATCTGCAGCATCTTATTACAGATGTTGAAGGACGCCAGCCTTCTAATGAAGTATAACCGGCTCTGTCCTTTCTTGCACAGAGCATCAGTATTGGCAGTCCAGTCCAATTTATCATCCAGCTGCACTCCCAGGTATTTATAGGTCTGTACCATCTGCACACAGTCACCTCTGATGATCACGGGGTCCATGAGGGGTCCGGTCCTCCTAAAATCCACCACCAGCTCCTTGGTTTTGCTGGTATTCAGGTGTAGGTGGTTTGAGTCGCACCATTTAACAAAGTCATTGATTAGGTTCCTATACTCCTCCTCCTGCCCACTCCTGATGCAGCCCACGATAGCAGTGTCGTCAGCGAACTTTTGCATGTGGCAGGACTCCGAGTTGTGTTGGAAGTCCGATGTATATAGGCTGAACAGGACCAGAGAAAGTACAGTCCCTTGTGGCGCTCCTGTGTTGCTGACCACAATGTCAGACGTGCAGTTCCCAAGACGCACATAGGAGAAAGTTTAGGAGAAAGTAATGTTATTATGTTGTATATCGAGTTCTTTAAATTTCCCAAAGGATAATAAACAAATCTATTTTTTATGTTATTATTGCTGTAGACTTTAACTATAAGCACTGCTCATCTACACATTTTAGGAGGACGTGCTGCTACAGATGGAGGGCCGTTTCACACAGAGAGGATTTGTTCGGTAATCAGAAGAGCAGACAGACACCTTTTACAGACAAGCAGAATTTAGAAGGTCAAAACTTTAAACAGCACAGTTATATCTCTATACATATAAGATCCAATGTATGTCTGTCTGTCTGTCAGCCCGATTTTCACGAGAGAACTACTTAACGGCTATAGGTTGGGTTTTTTTCTATAATTTTCTTGAACATTCCAGTTGATTCTGCGACTTCTCTCATTGCAGTAAGAATCAGAGTTTGCTTGCAGGAGTGATAAATTTGTGCTAATCCGAGACAAAGGCTCTGGGTCAAGGGGAGGAGGAAGCGTGACGTCAGGAGTGGGGGTGCCAGGCAGGGCCGTCCTCACTGTGCTGTTTCACTACTACACGGGTGAAGCCGCGGGGAACGGCTAGTTTTTAATAAAGGTCAAGTTGGACTTGTCATTTTCTGCACTTTCCATATGTGTAAAGGCGACGCTCTTGAACCATTGGTTATGTTTGTTCATGCTCACCTCATGGATGGGTACTGGTGTGGTCTGTCAAAGTGACATTAGATAGAGAGGGGCTTGGGGTGTTCACCTTGGTCCTGACAAGCTTTAAAAAGTCATCAGCTTAAAGTGAAAGTATTCATTCTGTCATCTGCTGATTTGAAGTGAAGAGAAGGAAGGAAGAGAAGAGAACAAACACAGCCATACGGCCATTAAGAGACTGAAAAGCCTCACACTTTCAAGTGTCATGACCTGCATCATCTGTGACAGCCAGCTTGTATTTTTGATTTGCACACTCAGTTCCATTTGTATTTGCTTTTCTATTTCGGTACATTAAGAACATTTACCTGATCCTGCCTTAAAAAAACAAATGTGCTGCTTGACCTGTGACAATTTGATGAGGTTGGAGCACATGATATTATTAATCTCGACTATCAGAAAGCATTTGATAAAGGGTGGGCATCAAACTAAATGAAGTGGGAGTTCAGGGTGTGCTGTGTTGATGGGGGCACAACTGGGCAAAACAAAGGCAGCAGAGGGTGATGGTGTGAGGGACCTCATCAGAATGGGGTGAAGTTAAGAGTGGCGCCCAACAGGGGGAAGTGCTGCGGCTGCTGCTGTTTCTAACATATTTAAATGATCTGAATAGGAATATAAATAACAAGCTGGTCAAGTTTTCAAGATACCAAGATAGGTGGATTTGAATTATTACAGAAGAACATGGACAACATACAGGCCTGAGCAGATTTGTGGCAGATGAACTTTACTGTAAATACATGTAAAGTATTGCAGTGTCATAGACATCATGGGTTGGCTGGTATCCTGGCTGGGGTGGGTAGTTTCTTTATAAAGGAAGGAGATGGATGGACAAGGGCCCAGAATGGGTTGGATAGTGGTGCCTTTCTCAGTCAGCAGGCCATTACAAAGGAAGGACAGAGGGAGAGTGCCTTCTGGGACCCTGTGTTCCCCTAGCACACTGGGTGGTGGTATCCCTCTGGTATAGCTCCTGTTTGGGAGTTTTGGTGGGCATCCCTGTTAGGAGTCCTCAGGTGCTGCTAGGATTAGGGAGAGGATCTGCCTGAGCCAGAAAAACTCCCAGGTTTGAATTGAAAAGCAAACCCGCTGCCACACACAGAGAGTTGGAGTCTGGAGGTGGTGAGCAAGGTTTGCCAGGAGGAGAGCAGAAGAGCATAAAGAGCACAATGTCTACAAAAAATGTAAAAGCACATCAGTTAGCACTTCTGCGTTTCAGTTCTGAGACTTTACCTGCTACTGCTACAAAGAAATGCATGTTGTGTGTTTGATGATTTATGAAAAGAAAGACGTCCAGTAAAGCAAAGACAAAGACAATCAGCACAACGTCAGACTGACAGAGAGCAATATGGGGAATACTGTTTGGAATTTAATGTGAGGGTCCGGAAAAGACAAAAACACACATCTGTTACTGTGCACTGTGTGTGTCTGTCTGTCTGTCTGTTTGGACCACTCATGAGCACAGGTTGGTCCATGCAGGTTCAGCTCACAGGTGTCAGAGGGGCTCTGAGCAGCACAGGACAGGATGGAGTGTCAGACCACCACTGGGCACAACCTCAAATCCACAAACAAACATCCTGAGAGAATTTGTGAAGCAAACACAGCAGAGAGATGCCTCATGTGAATTACGTCAGCAGAGAGAATATGGCAGTCGCAGGGCCATAAACATTTCAGTGTGCAGGCAGGACGGCTCAGTCAGGGGACACACATGGAGTTTAAACAACTGAAAGTGGGCCGTTGTTATCCTCACAGTAATAAATCTTGTTATAAACTGATTTATGAAACACATGTATATGAACCTTTTTATGTTTTCTCTTGTCTTTTGCTTTTATCGAGAGCCTTTGGAAATCTTCTTGTCATCATTTCTATTTCTCATTTTGTTCACCTGCACATGCTGACTAATCTTCTGATCCTTTCACTTGCAGCGGCCGATTTTTGAACAGGTTTCTTTTCAGGACTGTGCAATGGCTGAATGTAATTGTTATTACGTACTCATTATGTGCAAATAAAATAACGTTTGTGAAAAAATTAGTTTTTTAAGTTATTTTTTCAAATCAGGTTTGAGTTCACCAGTAAACGTGACCCATGAATTATGTTTTAAGGTATTATGGTCTTGGCAGTAGCCTGTGTCGATCTGCTGCGGTGGGCTGGCGCCCTGCCCGGGGTGTTTCCTGCCTTGTGCCCTGTGTTGGCTGGGATTGGCTCCAGCAGACCCCCGTGACCCTGTAGTTTGGATATAGTGGGTTGGATAATGGATGGATGGATGGTATTATGGTCTGCACTGTATAAGACGATTCCTGACGGACTCTCAGCTCCTTTATTTCTGCTCTGCTCAGCTGATGCTTTACTTGTTCCACTTTAAGAGATGCCCCCTCATTTCAGACCCCCTTGTGTGTTTATTCAGGAGGTATTATGATGTGGTGGTCTGCACTTCTGCCCTTTTGATTTACTGTTCTTGTTCCAGTCCTTCACCCGGTCACTGCCGGTGTTGAATCTCCATGTTCTCTCTTTGCATGTGTGGCTTTTACTCTTCAGGACGGCAGAAGACTTTTATTATCTCAGAGGAAAATTTGTGGAATGTGTGACACGTACGACATTGTTAAATAGGGATAAGAAAATAATAAAAGAGACCACACATGACAGCCATTGTTGTAATCAGCACTCACACCATAAGACTTCTACAAATCAGAATAACGATTTGAACAATAATAACAAAGAGCACACAATAATAATTCAGAATTCCACAGGACTCCTGCAGCTACTAGAATTTAGAAGGCTGATAGCTCTGAGATAAAAGAGGACTTCACTCTGGGGGTCTTTACCCTTGGGACCCTAAATCAGCAGCTTGATGGCCACAAGTGACACTTTGGTGACAGAGGATGGCTGCTGTGTGACAACCTTCTTTACCACTTGTTGGTGATGGCGGTCAGTGAGAGAAGGCTGCCACTTTCAGAGCCCACTTTCTGTCCCCACACTTTCAGAGGTTTCAAAGCCCCTCTGTTCACAGGTCACCATCCAGAACACACAGTTTTTCTCATCAGAATTCACTGATGGGTGAGACATGGACTGAGTGGTCTCAGAAGCAGACCCTCTCACTGCCACCTTCAGTTAAAGCGGTAAGACATGACATCAGATATTCACTTCTCTTATTGTGACTTCAGGAGTCAAAACCCATGATAAACGTAATGCCAGTCAAACATCTAAAACGTCGTCAATAACAGCCCTTCTACCATTCATAATTGACTTGTAATTTATTTGTAGGCATTTATGACAAACATGCTCTGAAATTATTCTGATAAAGAAGACGTTAAGATAACGGAGAGGAGCAGCGTGTTGATTGGGAAATACAACTTAGAATTTCACTGTGTTCTGTTGTAATAAAGACAAGAAAAGTTTTATCCTTTCAAATATTTTGTCAATGCTGAAATGGCCACTAAGGAGGTGGGTATGTGTTATCTCACCAACCTGCTGGAAGTAAAGTCTTGATACCAGCAAAAATGACCTCACCTTGCCCTCATATTCTGGCACACAATACAATAAAATATTTTTTAGTACAAAGTGGGGTCCTCGTGGCACAGGGTGGGCAGTACACTAGAACTACTGCATTTTAGACAAACTTCAGTGAGTCATCATCCCACTGTTCTCTTTAAAAAGATGCCAATGTTTGCCAAGATTGAAACTGAAGTTCCAAGAAGAGATCAGGCTTGACTTTCCTAGGCAGAATTATTGCCAACGTCGGTTCGCTCATGGACTTGATGGAGGCGTTTGAATAAGCTGGCTTGATGTCACTCACATCATACTGGATTCTGATGTGATCCCGTTCTCGAGCTGGCACTGTACACAGCATGGAGGCGACTTGTGATGTAGGTTCAACATCCATTGCTAGGCTGATCGAATCACCATCATTTTACTTCCATTTTTACTTTGAGACCAGTTTCCTCCCAGTATAACTGGATAGGTAGGATTGTGCATAAACAGAAAATTTCTCTCTGTGCAGATGATACGGTACTGTATATATCAGACCCACAAAATTCTGTGCCTGCAGTCCTAACAGCACTAACAGAATTTCAGCAGGAAAAATTAATGTTAATGTTAAACATGACAAGTAAACATAAAGCTCTTTATCAACAAAATTTCACTGTCTGTATGGAAAAAATTGCATAGATGGTCAACCCTTCACCCCAGTTTAGCTGGAAGAATTAACATTGTTAAGATGACTATCGACCCTAACTTTCTGTTTTTATTTCAAAACATTTCAATATACATCAAAAAATATTTTTTAATAAATTAGATTCAACCATAACCTCATTTATTTGGAATTCAAAAATCCACGTATCCAAAGAGCGACCCTACAAAGACCTAAGGCAGAAGGTGGCATGGCTCTACCTAACTTTCAGTTTTATTACTGGGCAGCAAACATACAAACTATAACAATGTACCGCTTCAGACGCAGTCGCCCACAGAGGATGTGCACCCCCTGGTCTGTTACTTATTTGGCTGATGCCTTTACCCAAGGCGACGTACGACATTTTTGATACAACTGGTTACATTTTGCTTGTCCAGTTGGAGCTCAGGAAGGTCAAGTGACTTGCTCAGGGTGACACAGTGCCAGGAGTGGCATTTGAAGTCCAAGGCCTTAAGCACTGCACCACACTGCCTGCTGTTCAGCGTGTGACCCTGCATAACTAGAGAATCTCCTCACAAGTTTTTCCTTTACTTTTATATATCGATTTCTGTCTGTCACATCTGTCAAACAACAAAGTCAAACAAAAGAAAACGCTCCTTAGACCCCCTGATTACCCTTGGCTCTGGACTTTAAAGTATGAACATAAAGCCATGGATTAGCATCTGTTTTGCACAGGACCTGCATATTGTAGGTCGCTCATGCCAAAATGACGTCTCCTTCTGGGAAGCCAGGGCTCTGATGGGTAGGGTACAGGAAGGGGTGGAGTCAAGTGCCCTAACTGGGTGGTTTCTCGGTGCTGCAGAGAGAGCAGGAGAAGACCTTGATAGTGACAGTGCCCCCTCTCGTCTTGGTGGGTTATTACGTACCTCAACAAAGTCCTCCAAAACACATACGTGACACTATCTTAAATTACAGCATCACATAGATATGAGAATAATAAAACAGGAACATCTGAGCTCCAAGAACAGTTGGAGTGGTGAGCCTGGTGGTACACGTTCCTCAATAAAAAATAACGTACATTGTTGACATTGTAAAGACAATCAAATCATGGGAAATCAGCTGCGCTGAAGATTTTTTTTTAACTTTAAAATACTACTTAAGGTTTACAAAGCCTTAAATAAGCTTGCTATATTCTATATTTCAGAATGCCTGTCACCTTTGTCACACACTTGTGATTAGGGGGCAGCCAAAGGGCCTGATTGAGTGCGAAAGACGGTGGACTGGAACAGAGTCAGTCAGTCATTGTCCAACCCACTATATCCTAACTAACGTCAGTGCCATGGGGGGCTGCTGGAGCCAATCCCAGCCAGCACAGGGCACAAGGCAGGAACAAACCCCGGGCTAGGTGCCAGCCCACCGCAAGGTACACACACACTGGGGACAATTTAGAATCGCCAATGCACCTGACCTGCATGTGTTTGGACTGTGGGAGGAAACCCATGCAGACACGGGGAGAACATGCAAACTCCACGCAGGGAGGACCTGGGAAGCGAACCCAGGTCTCCTACCTGCGAGGCAGCAGTGCTACCACTGCGCCACCGTGCCACCCCTGGAACAGAGTATTAACACCTTTTTCCCTTCCTCAACAGAAAAACGGAACATTAAAAAACATACGTTACATAAAACTCATGGGGTAAAGTCCGTTCCAGCTCCCTCAGATGACTCCATTTCTGGGTCCCTTTCCAAGGATACAATATAATACAATACAGTTTATTTTTGTATAGCCCAAAATCACACAGGAAGTGCCGCAATGGGCTTTAACAGGCCCTGCCTCTTGACAGCCCCCAGCCTTGACTCTCTAAGAAGACAGGGAAAAACTCCCAAAAAAACCTAGTAGGGAAAAATGGAAGAAAAATGAAAGAAACCTTCGGAAAGGCCGTTCAAAGAGAGACCCCTGTACGGAGCAGAATTTAACAGTAGATGATATCACATAATAAGATTTGGATAATTTTAGACTCCTGGAGACCTCATCCATCAAGCTGCCTCCCCCATTTGGTCATTCCACGGCTGAAACAGTGCTGGGCCAGCCAATCCGATGAAAGGACCCCTCTTTCCCATGATTCCTGTAATCCTCCATCAGGGATGACTTTACCTTAGGCAGGCAAAACAACTTGGCAGGTGGGCCGTGGCACCAAGTGCCACATTTGAGTACCGAGAAGAGAAACAGAATAGATGAGGGTTAGTATCCAATTCTAACTATCATGTTACTTATGTTTTAGTGCTAATGACTGACAACAGAGATACAGTCTGTACAGTTAATCAGCAGCTCTAGTCAGGATATGCTAAATTGAAGTAGTGAGTCTTCAGCCAGGATTAAAAAGCTGAGACTGAAGGGGCATCTCTTATAGTAGCAGGCAGACCATTCCACAGTTTAGGGGCCCTGTAACTAAAAGCTCGTCCCCTCACTGTTATTTTATTAATCCTTTTTTACCATAAGCAGACCAGCATCTTGAGATCTTGATGTGCGCTCTGGTTTGTAATTCATGATAAGTTCAGACAAGTAAGCCGGACCTCGGCCATTTAATGCTTTATATGTTAAACGAAGGATTTTGAAATCTGCCCTAAACTTAACCGGGAGCCAGTGTAAGGATTAAAGAACTGGAGTTATGTGTTCGTATTTTCTTGTTCTTGTAATAATTCTCGCAGCCGCATTTTGGATTAACTGGAGGCTGTATAAAGAACAGTTTGAACATCCAGTGAATACCGTATTGTAGTAGTCAATCCTACTAGAGATAAATGCATAAATTAATTTCTCAGAATCCTGTTTATTTAGAAAGTGCCTTAATTTCCTCACATTTTTAAGATGGAAGAAGCATGTTTTGGACAACTTTGTAATATGCGCTTTAAATGACATGCTAGAGTCAAAGATAACTCCTAGATTACAGGCTGATTCAGTAAGATTAATTGGGATTCCAACTGAGTTAAATGATGACAAAATATTGTTATGATCAGCGTCATTCCCTCCAACAATTAACATCTCTGTTTTATCTGTATTTAAAGACAAGTAGTTCTCATTCATCCACTCCTTTAATTCGCTAACACAACTAATTAAAGACAGCATCGGAGAAACTGATCTGATTTAAATGAAAGGTATAACTGGGTGTCATCTGCATACGAGTGAAAATTAACATTATGTTTCTTAATGAGAGATCCCAGTGGAAGCATGTACAGTGAAAACAGTAAAGGTCCCAGTACTGAGCCCTGCAGGACACCATATTGAATTTCTGTGTATAATGATGGAGTATTGTCAGCACATTTCTGTACATATTGGAATCGATTTGATAAATAAGAACTAAACCAAGCAAGCACGGTGCCTGTAAGCCCTTCATCATTTTCTAGCCTGTGTAGTAAAATAGAATGGTCGATGGTGTCAAACGCTGCACTTAAGTCCAACAACATAATTACAGTGGAGTTTCCTTCATCAGAGAATATCAGAATGTTGTTTACAACCCGCATTAATGCCGTTTCTGTACTATGACCAGTGTGAAAACCAGACTGGAATTTCTCAAATAAATTGTAATGCGTAAGGTGTGACTGAAGCTGATTGGTGACTACTTTTTCTAGTATTTTAGAGAGAAACGGTAGATTTGAGATAGACCTATAATTATTTAGTATGTGTGGATCTAGGTCTGACTTTTTAAGTAATGATTTAATGACTGACACCTTTACTGCATCAGGTACTGTGCCATGCAATAATGAACTATTGATAATGTTTAGAATAGGCGCTGCAAGAACATGCATTGCACTTTTTATTAGTTTTGTTGGCACTGGATCTAGGGAACAAGTAGTGGGCTTCATTTTAGAAATTAAAGTTAAGACTTCCTGCTCAGTTACAGGATTAAAATGACTAAAGTGCTGAGTGCAATGTGAGACAGGGTCTGCTATGCTAGTATGTGGTTTGTAGTGTGATGCAGAGATTTGGGATCTTATATTTTTAATTTTCTCATTGAAGAAGTTCATAAAGCCTGTAGTGCTAAAATCTGTTGGTATTTTGCACTGTTGATCTGAATTTCCATTTGTTAATTTAGCCACTGTTCTAAGCAGTACCCGAGGATTTTTATTATTGTTATCTATTAATGTAGAATAGTATTCTGAGCGAGCTTTAAAGAGAGCTTTTTTATATTTATTAACACTCTCTGTCCATGCAATTTGAAAGACATGTAGCTTTGTTGTTCTCCATCTGCACTCCAGTTTTCGACACTCTAATTTAAGAGCTCGAGTGTTTTCATTAAGCCAGGGAGAATTTCTATGTGCTTTGATCACTTTTGTTTTAAGGGGAGCCACTGTGTCCAGAGCATCTCTCAAGGTCACATTATAATGTGATGTTAGCTGATCTAAATTGTTTTCCACATTTACATTTGATTTTAACTGATGTAAATGGTTTTCCACAATTACACTCGACTTACTCAAAGTATCTATAAATTTTGAAGCAGAATTACAATCTAGATGTCGCACTGTCTTTGTTTTAATCTGTGAGTTTGTTGACAAGGGCAGGACTAAATCAAATGTAATTAAGTAGTGATCGGAAATAACTTCATTTAATGGAGTGATATTTAAATTTTGAATTTAAACTTTGTAAGTTATAATTAAATCTAATGTGTGGTTATGATTATGAGTTGGACCTTTGACATTCTGACAAAATCCTACTGAATTTAACAAATAAGTAAAACATTTGCTAAAAGTGTCAGTTTCCACATCAATTTGTACATTAAAATCCCCCATCAGTACTACATGATCATAATTTATAGCCAAATCAGATAGAAGGTTGCTAAATTCAGACATGAACAATGAATACGGCCCTGGTTGTCTGTAGACTAGCACTATAACTGTCTTGGGATCTGTTTTAAAAATTAAAATGAATGCCTCAAAGGATGTAAAATTGCCTAAATTTTTAGAAGTGATTTGCATTTTGTTACAATGAATTATTCCAAGGCCTCCTCCTCGACCAGAATCTCCAGACTTATGAAGGAACGAGTAGCCATCTGGTGACGCCTCAGCTATGGGGACAGTGTCTCATTTAATAAGCCAGGTTTCAGTGAGAAGACACAGATCAGATTTTGTACTTAATATAATATTTACCAAAACAGCTTTAGTGCCAAGAGATCGAATGTTCAATAAGCAGCATTTAAAACTGCATGCCTCTTTCTGAACTGCTGATATATTTTTTGTTTTAATTTGAAGTAAATTTCTATTACAGATGCCCCTGGTGGAGGGTCTGGTTTTATCCCTTGGTCTAATTAATGCTGGATGTCACTTCCGGCTCCAGATTATGATGTCATTATCAGTGTCACTTCTGTCAAGATTCGTTTCCTTTTCCTGTTTGTTGATCATTTTCTGCCATGTATACATAAAAGATGCACGGAGCATTGTTTGGATTGTCAAATGTCTGTTTTACTCATCTTTGACTGCAGTATCAGTCTTTTACAACTCGTTAGATCCACAGTGAATTCCCCCAACCCTTGACCTATTTTGTTTGTGCTTTATCTCTTCACATTTTAAACTCCAAATCTTACACTTAGATCTTCAAATGAGTGTCTGCTTAGAAGGTCAAGAACTAAACTTAACAGAAGTGGTGAGGTGGGTGGCCTTCTGCTGTTATGCACCTCAAATCTGGCGTAGCTGACCAACAGGAATTCGCCAGGCTAATACAGTGGAGCCCTTTACAACACTGCTGAACACTCATTACTGTAACATGGCTTTCTCAGAGCTTCATTTTAGTTTAATCCTGATACTCTGTATATACATTTAATTAGCATCATCATTCATGGTGGAGTGGTGGCTCTGAGGATAGGGATCTGTACCGTCAATCAAAAGGTTGCCGGTTCGAATCCCGTAAAATGCCAAAAGGGACTCTGCTCTGTTGGGCCCTTAAGCAGCAATTGCTGAGCGCTTTGAGTAGTGAGAAAAGTGCTATATAAATGCAAAGAATTATTATTATGGTGGCTCCGTGATACATTCTAACTCCTACATTCTCTGCTATTTATTTTCTATTTTTTCTATGGTGGTTGATCTGCGCCCCCCACCACCTGTTCAAAGCACCGTGATGTCCCTCCATTGATGCCTTGAAGGCCAGAGGTTCACATGACCGTCATCATCAAGTTCTTCCAGGTGAAGCCTGATAACCACAAGGACTGATTGAGATCATTTATGTGAGGTAGAATGCCTACAGGGGGCTGGCCAGGTGGTCTCGTGGACTCAGAGCCCCTGCAGATTTTGTTTTGTTTTTTTCCAGACCTCTGGAGTTTTCTTTTTTTTTCTTTTTTTCTGTCCTCCTGGCCATCGGACCTCACTTTATTCTTTGTTATTTAGTATTGCCTAATCTGATTTGTATTTTTAGATATTTTACATTTTTTAGAAACTATTCTTTCTTCATCTTTAGAGCACTTCATACATCATTTGTATGACAACGGGCTATATACTGTAAATAAATGTTGTTGCTGTCGTTGTTATTTAAAGGCTTATGAAGCAATAGGGGTGGCACGGTGGCGCAGTGGTAGCGCTGCTGCCTCGCAGTTGGGAGACCTGGGGACCTGGGTTCACTTCCCGGGTCCTCTCTGCGTGGAGTTTGCATGTTCTCCCCGTGTCTGCGTGGGTTTCCTCCGGGCGCTCCGGTTTCCTCCCACAGTCCAAAGACATGCAGGTTAGGTGGATTGGCGATTCTAAATTGGCCCTAGTGTGTGCTTGGTGTGTGGGTGTGTTTGTGTGTGTCCTGCGGTGGGTTGGCACCCTGCCCGGGATTGTTTCCTGCCTTGTGCCCTGTGTTGGCTGGGATTGGCTCCGGCAGACCCCCGTGACCCTGTGTTCGGATTCAGCGGGTTGGAAAATGGATGGATGGATGGATGAAGCAATAGGTCAGATGATATGCACAGACACACTTACAAAGAGAGGTTACACTATTGTAAAAATAATTAATAGTTTAATATCAGATATCAATTCAAAATACAAACACTAAATGTATGCAGCCTTTCCCAGTCTCTGTAGGTTTGCACACAACGTCAGTGACTACCCTGGACAGGCTGTCAATATGTCAAGTGCAGGAGTGTGGAGCCGATCCCAGAAGCACGAGGCATGAAACCCGAATGGCTGAACTGCAGCTTCACCACCGAGACAAGTGACACAAACACCCACCGCAGGCCAACAGAGGGCTGACATTAACGTCACACTCATGTCTGAAGGACACCGAAGGGACCTCTTAGATGTTCCCTTGGTCCGCCTCTCTCTCAAGAAGCAGTACAAATACTTAGAAGGAATCTTCCAGAACAGACTTAAGCTTGGAGTAGAATGCCAGGAAAATCTGTAAGGAACTAGAATTGTGATAAAAAAGACTTTTATAAATCATTTATTGAATCAGCTGTCACATTAAATTTTATAGGGGGTCTCACAGGGTGGTATGGTGAAGCTGCAACCGAACTACAAGGAGGCCAAGGTTCAAATCTCAGGTGCTAACTGTGTGGAGTCTCCATGTTCTCTCCGCGTCTCCATGGGTTTCCTCAAAGTGCTCTGTTTTCCTTCCAAAGACATGAAGTTCAGGTGGATTAAATTGTCCATATTGTGTGTGTGTGTGTGTTGACCTCGTGATGGAGTGGCACCTTGTTCCTGCCTTGTGCTCAATGCTTGCTGGGATTGGAATCAGCTACCCCATGTCCAGTGCCAAAGCCAAAAATTAAAAAGTGAGGGGCCTGGAAACAACTGGGTGGGCAACCCAAAGGCCTCTTTAAATTGTAAAATGTTTTGGTTTCTGGAGGCAAGTTACAGGACTTGATGTTTAAAGAGGCTCGATTGATTAATTAATGATCGATGTAAGCTTTGGGGGACTACTTGGAGGCGAGCAGCACAAATAATTAATAATTGATGATTAAAAGAATTCAAATGGAAGCGTCTGATGGTCCCCGGCTTCTGAATGGGGTCCCCCTATATTGGCCACTGCCTTTGACCTTCCTCTGGATAAGCAAGTCAAAAAGATGGATGGATGGATGTTGTTTAGTGAATCTCAGTATAAAAGAACACAAACTGCATGACTAACAACATTAAAATGAGCAGTGAAAGTGGGGGTCCGCAGCAGCCTTCTGTCACTGACCGCCATCACAAACAAGACATAAAGAAGGCCAATTCACTTCTGTCACACAGAAGCCATCTTCTGTCTCCAAAGTGTCACTTGTGGCCATCAAGCTGCTGATTTAGGGTCTCAAAGGTGAAGACCCCCAGACTGAAGTCCTCTCTTATTTCAGAGCTATCAGCCTTCTGAATTCTAGTAGCTGCAGGAGTCCTGTGGAGTTCTGAATTCTGATTGTGTGCTCCTCGTTATTATTGTTCATGAATCGTTATTCTGATTTGTAGAAGTCTTATGGTGTGTGTGCTGATTACCACAATGGCTGTCATGTGTGGTCTCTTTTATTATTTTCTTGTCCCTATTTAACAATGTCCTACGTGTCGCACATTCCTACTGCTCACAAATTTCCTTCTGGGATAATAAAAGTCTTCTGTCGTTCTGCTGAGTAAAAGCCACACATACAAAGAGAGAACATGGAGACTCAACACCGGCAGTGACCGGGCGAAGGACTGGAACAAGAACACTAAATCAAAAGAGCAGAAGTGCGGACCACCACATCATAATACCTCCTGAATAAACACACAAGGGGGTCTGAAATGAGGGGGCATCTCTTAAAGTGGAACAAGTAAAGCATCAGCTGAGCAGAGCAGAAATAAAGGAGCTGAGAGTCCGTCAGGAATCGTCTTATACTGTGCAGACCATAATACCTTAACACACAATTTATGGGTCACGTTTACTGGTGTACTCACACCTCACATGAACAAATAAAGAAAGAAACTCACCTTTACATAAAATAGTTGTTTTTATTTTACAAATATTTCAGTTACTTGCTGTTCACATCACCACAGAGGACCATTTTGTCTCCTCACGTCCACCATAAAGGGATGAAGCAGACATGGAGTGGACAATCCAGAGCCCCAAACCTCCACCAAAGCACTGGGTGCTTGTCCATCACAGGCCACGGGGAGAACACGAGAACTGCAGACATTTATCAGGCTGCTTTGGAACGGAGAGGCCGCCGTGAAGGCTCTGCATGGACACATTGAATGGACAGTCGCTCAGCGGCCTTTGGATTCTCAGCGCTGGCTTTATGTCTTCATGGATTATTGATGTGTTTTATTGTGTGCTGTGGATTATTATATTGTAGGAGTTGAACTTGAACCCTGGTTCGAGGTGCTATGTGGAAGAATAAATTTAGGGTAGCATAGCATTCATTTTAAAGAAATAGCATAAAGGGTGAATAAATGTCAGAAACCTTTGCTGGCATATCAGGAAACCAGATAAAGGAGAAGTGAACAACAAAAATGTATTGAAAGATGACAAAGAAGTGACAGCAAAATCAGCAGATGTCCTGTAGCACAATCAGAATGGACAGTTGTGATCTGCACTGACATTTTCAGGGTGGTGGCTCAACTCAAAGTTATAAGAAGAACCAGAATATAATATAATAGACTTTTATTTTATATAAACCATTAGGGTGTAAACCAAAGAACCAATCAGAGTAAATATATGCATTGATTGACAGTGTATGTAAATTCAACAGTTTCTAAAATGAACTTCTATTCTTTGTTTCTCTGACTATTCTGACCAGGCTGCTTTTGAAGAACACTCCATCTAAGGTATTTGGCCGAGGAGTAAGTAAAAGATAACGTGAACAGCTTTTCTTCTGCTTGATAACTGATTGGTTCTGTTATGAGAGGTTTCTTTAATTTATTAAGATGTTACATTTCTACCACACTTAGCATGTAATGGAGGTTCACAGTTTAAAGGAACTCAGCTTCATGATTTGCTGAGTCTGTGCTGAGTCTCATATTCTTCTGAGCTTATGCTTAAAGGCTGAAGGTGTTATTTTGATTTTCTCTATGATAAAGGTTTGAATTATTAAGAACGGGCATTTTAAGTGACTTTAGAGACTGAGATAATAAAGAAGACTGACTGACTAAACGGGACACCCAGTGTGGGGTGCTTGTAAATCTCTTAAACAATAAATCACAATAGTTTTTATTATTCACTGATAATAACAGACAATCTCACATCGACCCTTGTAGAAACACTAAAAACTGCTAAAGAGACAACATGAACCACATTAATGAAATAAAAAAAAATTCTGCATGAATATTTTATGCTAAATGTGTAGTAAACTTACAAATGTCAGTCTACAGAAGCAAATCCTACATTTAATTGTGGACATCAAACCTCATTTGACCTTCTCAGTCGTCCATTTCAGTTCCTCACAGTCACCTCAGTGTCATTTAGTGAGCCAGCAGTGTGAGGAGTGAAGGCCGACTGCTCTGTCTGCACTCATCTCTCATCTGCTGCCTTATTGAGGAGGAGTGCGGATTAAAGTGCAGGAATAAGAAACATTAACTTCACAATAAAATGAAGAGTTTTGTTTGATACAAAAGTAAAATAATAAAGGAACATGTCGTACAATTTGATTCAAAAACAAATCCCCACCATCTGACCAAAGCTGAACAGAAATTCAGCCGTCGTCTGAGCTCAGCTGTGGAAATTTTACAAATCTGAAAGTCGGTGGAAATTGTAACTCCAGATGATAAAAGTTATTTATATTTCCAGATTTTAGGTAAAAGTCACCACATTACTAAACAATTTATGATCAAATAAAGAATTCTGCCCCAAAATAATGGAAATAACAATAATCATTTTACACTGTATAAAAAAAAAATAAAGTCACCAAAAAACACTGAAGTGAAGTGAAGTGAGTCATTTTCAGTTCTGTTTCTTACACATTCAAATACGAAATTTTATGGTGAAATAAGTAATATTCATAAACAGTGTGCACTCCACATGAATCGAGTACAATTTTAAGAAAAACAAATAATGTACAAATAATTTAAAATATTTAAGCACAGAAAATTACTTTTGCATTTTGTATTTTCTTAAACATTTACAATAAATTGAGCACTGAAGAAGCTGGACTAAATATTTTACACGTCAGGATTACCTTAAGTGCTTTTCTGAACCAGGAATAAAAAAAAGCGTAAAGAATTGGATTAACACCAAAGTTCAGTTCACTTACAAACACAAAGACATTCGCGATGGCTTGTGTGATGATGTTATTATTACCAACAAAAAAACTGTATATACTAATAGGCAGCCAGCACATAATAAAAGCCCCCACGACTACTCCTAATGTTTTTGCGGCTTTTCTTTCAGACGGTTTTGATATTTTACTGTCACTCACCTCCACAGTTTGTCTCTTTTCTATCATACAGTTGATGGCTCTTGAATGGCTTCTTGCAACTACAAATATTCTAATATAAAAAACAATCATTAGGGAAAAGGGAATAAAAAAAGTTAAGAGTAAAAAAATAATTCTTATTTTATAAGAAGTGAATAGTGCACAACCTCCTTCACATATATCTGTTGCAATATAACTAAAACCTAAAAGTATGAGTGTAATGAAAAGTACAAGCAGCCACACTCCAGCAATGCTGATATTTGCGACAAAGTTATTTTCGAGCTGTAAAAGAAAGGATGGCAGACAGCGATGTAGCGATCAATGGATATTAAAACCACATTATATATCACAAGTAAACTTAAATAATTTGCAAGTACAGAATACAAATAACAATAAATAACTCCAAAGTACCAGCAACCACCAACCAGGAAAACCAAAGAAAAGGGCAACACAAAGACACCTGCTAAGAAATCGGCCGCTGCGAGTGAAAGGATCAGAAGATTAGTCGGCGTGTGCAGCTGAACAAAATGAGAAATAGAAATGATGACAAGAAGATTTCCAAAGACTGTCGATAAAAACAAAAGACACGAGAAAGTGTAATAAAGTCCATAAACTTCAGTTTCAAAAATCAATGTATAACAAGATGTGTTACTGTGAGGAAAGCAACGGCCAACTATCAGTTGTTTCCACTCCATGTGTGTCCCCTGACTGAGCCGTCCTGCCTGCACACTGAGATGTTTATACACTGAGGCCCTGCGACTGCCATATTCTCTCTGCTGACGTAATTCACATGAGGCGTCTCTCTGCTGTGTGTGCTTCACAAATTCTCTCAGGATGTTTGTTTGTTCATTTCAGTTCTTACTCACTAATGAGTTCATCAAATCTCAGATGTCTTCATTATATTTGTTTGTCAGGAGCCGCTCAGGGCTGCGGTGGTCTGTCCTCACAGCTCCACAGTGGTCCAGCTGCTGGCTCTCTGCAGTTTCCTTCTTCTCCCTCTGTCTGCTGATTTTGTTTTTTTGTGCACAGGCACTGTGATGACATTATTTCATCATTACGGCAAGCAGCACATTAAATCAGCAGGTTCAGATGAGCTGAGGTTGTGCCCAGTGGTGGTCTGACACTCCATGCTGTCCTGTGCTGCTCAGAGCCCCTCTGACACCTGTGAGCTGACCCTGCATGGAGTGTGCTGGACCAGAAACAGAAAACCGTACAATAAACAATACAAGAGGACCACCATCTCCTACATACAAGTTCAGTTTTAATTAAATTAGCAGCAGCTGCTCACTGATGGCAGACGTACAGAAGTTTCTGTGTGTCGTGTTGTTGTCATTCCCTCCTCATTGACACAGACAGTGAAGTGGTCCTCACCACACAAGAGTTCATACGTGACACACTGGTGGTCTGTTACTACAAACTTCATGTGAGGCCCCCTCGTCTCTACTTGTGTCAATGAAGCACATTGTAGGGTCACATGTCACATATTTATGTCATTAGTCCGCATAGTGCAATGCATTTTGGTGGACAGCAGGTCAGCAGACTTTATGTTGTAAGCCGGCTCTGTTCAGGGAGCCCACCCATCGTCTGACACTTGCAGGTCTTCACAAGAAGTAAAATGTTAGATCTGAATACACAATGGCAGGTCTTAAACATGAAAGTACTGCTTATGAGAAAGACTTGGGTGTTACAATGGACTCATCACTATAAACTTCCAGACAGTGTTCAGAAGCTACTAAGACAGTAAAGAGAATGTCAGGTTATATAGCGCCCTGATGTGTAGAGAATATTTTCCCACTGTCTGTCCACAAATCAGCACCAGTCCATATTAAATTATGTCCACAAAATAGCAGGCCCGGCCAATGTATCCACCTTAATAAAAGTTGCTGCATGTTCTGTTCAGTTGCTTTGTAAACATTTTTAGTGTTAAAATGCACTGTATTTGTCATTCCAATAGATGGCATATAATAAACATTAACACTGCTTGTACGAATCCTGTACTAAATGGCGTATCACAGAGACATAGCAACGGGACGGTCACACTGCACTACAAATGTTAACAATGAATACATCCAACAGAGTAACTGCCAGATGGACAGAAATCAGCTCATCCACCTTAATAAAAGGACAACAGTCTTTGCCTGTTTATCTCTACGTCTATCCACTAGCCATGTCTCTGTCATTCCAACATATGGTGCTCCACAAGCTCTTGTAGTAATACAATGCATTTATCTTTCCAAGAGATGGTTGTACCAAATGGCATATAACAAAGACATATGAAGTGCCTTTCTGTGTTTCTGTGTGTCTCTGTGTATGTCAGATTGCTGTATCTCTGTTATAAGATTTTTGATATGTGATTTGTAAAAGTAGTGCTAATGTTTGTGATGCACCATTTGTTGAAATGACAAATGCAGTGCATTTTCTTGCTACTTGAATTAGAAAAACACAGCAAATGTTATCACCAGTTATTTCAAATAGAGAATAACTGCCAGACGGATAAAAACGTGCAGTTGTATCTGAATTGCAATAAGCTTCAATGGGGGAAAGAGATCAAATGCATAAACATATAATGAGACATATGAAGCTAAGGAAGTCTGGCATAAAAGAAATCAAGATGTGATGCACCAGACCAGAGATGATGAATTGCCTGAGGATATGGATGTGTAAATTATTAAAGATGTCCGTGCACACGCAATGCTCCGACAACAGAAACTCCAGAGGAACATGGAGAGTGAAATCATAAGAATACGACGGCCATCGCAGCAGGGTGGGTCCAGGAGACACCAAAACTAACCAGAGCCAGACTAGAGTGTGATGTTCAGCATCAGAGAGTGAGGAGGGACAGGGGATCCCCAAATTGTACTACAACTTACGTGATTGATTGAAATTACAATGTAGGGATTGGAGAGGAGCATTATAGTGGTAGTCTGGGTGGTGAGTGCAGATATTATAGGTAAAGATTTATTGAGTGGGAGCAGAATAGCAAAGGGATATACATTAGGTGTTGTAATGAAGGGAGACTTGGCTTACCTCCATTTCCAGTTCCAGACAAGTTAAGGTGCAGATTCTGTGAATTTTGTGGAAAACAGAAGGTATCCTAATTGTTCTTTCTGTGAATATTATCTCCTGGTAGCGGATCCTATTGTTTCCAGATAAATGATGACTGTTACCATTGGGCAGGTGTGTTACACCCAGAATTTGATGAGCAGAGGCAATACGCTCAACTGTATATCCTCAACGTGGACAAGATCACCAACAGGAGAATGTGTCGTGTGGAAAATTCAACGTGCCACCCTGCACTGATGAATTGGTTAAGATGATGGATGAGAGAAATTAATCTTTTCACTCGAGCGTGTAGAATAATGTTTGAAATCGAACAGGACACATGGAGGAGCAGGTGCTCGACCAGCCACTGTTACAATGGTGATTGCACTGGACAGGAATAGTCAACCACAGAGATATAATACTGCATGGACAAAAGAGGTAGCCATCATGTTTGAGCATCCAGATAGAGAACCACCTCTGGAGTGGGACGTCCTGATCTATTTTGGACCAGATTCAGGGAATGCAAAATGGGACACCCAGAAGGTTAGTTTCCTGATTCAAACTTGGATGTAAAGATATATTCATTACTATTTCCATACCGGTATCAGAGTTGGAGACCAAATATGAGGTTAGAACCTCCAAGGGCTCTATGTGGAGAACTAAGAAGAACAACTGTGTCAAACCCCAAGGTTCCAGTTAACACAAACACAGTATTACTGTTAATGGCTGGGAATAAGGGACAATACCTTCAACCAGGTTTTGAGTGTGGAGAGGCTGAGCCAACAATAATGAGTTGATTCTTTTGTGAGGACAGAAGGAAATCGAATGAACTGTGTTGCCAAACCCAAGCATGATTGAGTATTGAAATGTACAATGGGTGGATGGACCACCTAAACACAACTGCACATGTACACACATTAGCTCTGGGGAGGGTTTATATACTTCCTTCAACATTCGAAGGAGGTCCATGGTTATATGATGCAAAACCATTAGGACACGATTTCATTAGTGTGTAGATACGGGCCACCTGAACTTTTTCCTACAATGATGTGTAATCTGCGGAGCCAGGAGATTACTAAAGTATAGGGCAGGCCAGAGTCAAGGCCTGATATCATTGCAGGAGTGTTTCATCTTAAGCTATAAGAGCTTATCAATGATATCAGGCAGAAGCAGATGTTAGGAGTGACTGTGACAAGAGTCCACATTATTGCATTTCAGAAGAGAGGTCTGCCTCACGCACACATCCTTCTATTTCTCAGGAGCAAAGATATGGATGATGTCAACAGGCTGGTTAGTGTGAGCTGCTAGACCCTGCACCAGACCCCACATCCATGAACTCATATTTAAAAACGTGCAGCCACAGTCCATGTATTCATTTGAAACTGTAAGATCCATGTCAATGAGGGTCAATGCTCAAAAAATTTCCCAAATGAATAATAGGAGGAGACATCAGCCCATGAGGACGGATAACTGAAAAAAAGTCAGTATTGAAAAATTGTGATTGGTGGGAGGACAGTAAAGAATGCATGAGTAGTAAATTATAAACTGCATCTGAGTCACAAGTTCAACTACAAATATCAAAGTAGAGATCTGTGCTACAGTGAAGCGTGTGAAGAACCTCTTTAAATACGTGTATAAGGGACATGAGTGTGTGAACATTGTCATTAGAGATGGTAATACTCTTCAACATAATGAAATTAGACGATATGTGAACTCTCGGTATATCAGCACTCACTGAGGCGGTGTGGCGGAGGTTTTGATTTGATGTTCGTGAACATTCACATACAATTATGTAGTTAGCAGATGACTTGTCCTGGGAGCACTGCATTGTATTTACAGAGGAAAACAAAATATGCGTATTGATTTGGGGTAGGGGTAGGGATACCACCCTAACAGCTTGGTTTAAGATGAAGAAGAACATACCAGGAGTGAGGGATTATTTTACTGGTATTGCCTGAGCATTGCTGGTTTGAAGGTACAAGGCAGAGATGGACAGTGAGAAGGTAGATAAAAAAGATACAGATATTACCTAAGACTGCTTTTACTACATTAAAGGGGTTTGAGACCCTTACATCAATGAAAGAGGTGGTCTAGGGATCATTAATGGAGGTTTCAAGAGCGAGGGTCCTTGTCAATGATGATTGATTATGGAACAGGTCCTTGGAGGAGGCTGTAATATTTGGGATTCTGCAGCTGCTGCTTAGACTCTTTGCCTTCATTTGTGTCTTTGATACACCAATTAACTCAGAAGAATTGTTTGTGAAATATAAGAGAAGGTTGTGTGAGATGGTTGCACATCCATATTAAGAGCATGCAGACACCTGTGCTTTGTGTGTAAACTGAGTGTTGCTTGACGCAGACAGAACTCTAATGTACCATGGAAAATGATGCAGGAATTTCTACCTCCCTGTAACACGGGCTGTCATGGGATATACAAATCCTGAGGACTATTTTGAGGTGGTTCATGAACACCACTTAGCAATGGTATTGGTTATGACTCTGAATAACCTTCAGTGGGATACATATGACCTCTCCTTACTTCCTTAGAAGGCTGGCGTCCTTCAACATCTGCAATAAGATGCTGCAGATGTTCTATCAGATGGTTGTTGCGAGCACCCTCTTCTACGCAGTAGTGTGCTGGGAAGACAGCATAAAGAAGAAGGACGCCTCACGCCTGGACAAACTGGTGACGAATGCAGGCTCTATTGTAGGCACGGAGCTGGACAGTCTGACATCTGTGGCAGAGCGACGGGCGCTGAGCAGACTCCTGTCAATCATGGAGAATCCACTGCATCCACTGAACAGGATCATCTCCAGACAGAGGAGCAGCTTCAGCGACAGACTGCTGTCACCGTCCTGCTCCACTGACAGACTGAGGAGATCATTCCTCCCCCACACTATGTGACTCTGCAGTTCCACCGGGGGGTAAACGTTAACATTATATAAAGTTATTGTCTGTCTGTATACCTGCATTGTTATCACTCTTTAATTTAATATTGTCTTTATCAGTATGCTGCTGCTGGAGTATGGGAATTTTCCCTTTGGGAATTAATAAAGTATCTATCTATCTATCTATCTATCTATCTATCTATCTATCTATCTATCTATCTATCTATCTATCTATCTATCTATCTATCTATCTATCTACAGTGGTGTGAAAAACTATTTGCCCCCTTCCTGATTTCTTATTCTTTTGCATGTTTGTCACACAAAATGTTTCTGATCATCAAACACATTTAACCATTAGTCAAATATAACACAAGTAAACACAAAATGCAGTTTTTAAAGGATGGTGTTTATTATTTAGGGAGAAAAAAAATCCAAACCTACATGGCCCTGTGTGAAAAAGTAATTGCCCCCTTGTTAAAAAATAACCTAACTGTGGTGTATCACACCTGAGTTCAATTTCCGTAGCCACCCCCAGGCCTGATTACTGCCACACCTGTTTCAATCAAGAAGTCACTTAAATAGGAGCTGCCTGACACAGAGAAGTAGACCAAAAGCACCTCAAAAGCTAGACATCATGCCAAGATCCAAAGAAATTCAGGAACAAATGAGAACAGAAGTAATTGAGATCTATCAGTCTAGTAAAGGTTATAAGGCCATTTCTAAAGCTTTGGGACTCCAGCGAACCACAGTGAGAGCCATTATCCACAAATGGCAAAAACATGGAACAGTGGTGAACCTTCCCAGGAGTGGCCGGCCGACCAAAATTACCCCAAGAGCGCAGAGACGACTCATCCGAGAGGTCACAAAAGACCCCAGGACAACGTCTAAAGAACTGCAGGCCTCACTTGCCTCAATTAAGGTCAGTGTTCACGACTCCACCATAAGAAAGAGACTGGGCAAAAACGGCCTGCATGGCAGATTTCCAAGACGCAAACCACTGTTAAGCAAAAAGAACATTAGGGCTCGTCTCAATTTTGCTAAGAAACATCTCAATGATTGCCAAGACTTTTGGGAAAATACCTTGTGGACTGATGAGTCAAAAGTTTAACTTTTTGGAAGGCAAATGTCCCGTTACATCTGGCGTAAAAGGAACACAGCATTTCAGAAAAAGAACATCATACCAACAGTAAAATATGGTGGTGGTAGTGTGATGGTCTGGGGTTGTTTTGCTGCTTCAGGACCTGGAAGGCTTGCTGTGATAGATGGAACCATGAATTCTACTGTCTACCAAAAAATCCTGAAGGAGAATGTCCGGCCATCTGTTCGTCAACTCAAGCTGAAGCGATCTTGGGTGCTGCAACAGGACAATGACCCAAAACACACCAGCAAATCCACCTCTGAATGGCTGAAGAAAAACAAAATGAAGACTTTGGAGTGGCCTAGTCAAAGTCCTGACCTGAATCCAATTGAGATGCTATGGCATGACCTTAAAAAGGCGGTTCATGCTAGAAAACCCTCAAATAAAGCTGAATTACAACAATTTTGCAAAGATGAGTGGGCCAAAATTCCTCCAGAGCGCTGTAAAAGACTCATTGCAAGTTATCGCAAACGCTTGATTGCAGTTATTGCTGCTAAGGGTGGCCCAACCAGTTATTAGGTTCAGGGGGCAATTACTTTTTCACACAGGGCCATGTAGGTTTGGATTTTTTTTTCTCCCTAAATAATAAAAACCACCATTTACAAACTGCATTTTGTGTTTACTTGTGTTATATTTGACTAATGGTTAAATGTGTTTGATGATCAGAAACATTTTGTGTGACAAACATGCAAAAGAATAAGAAATCAGGAAGGGGGCAGAGTTTTTCACACCACTGTATCTATCTATCTATCTATCTATCTATCTATCTATCTATCTATCTATCTATCTATCTATCTATCTATCTATCTATCTATCTATCTATCTATCTATCTATCTATCTATCTATCTATCTATCTATCTATCTATCTATTCCAGCACGTGGGAGGATCATGTGCAGTATGTTCTGGTGGTGCTCTTGGCACTACGTGATGCTGGTCTGCATATCAATCCAAAGAAATGATATTTTGGGTTGATGGAGGCCAAGTATGTAGGCTACATTGTGAGTAGGGCACTGGCCATCCACAGTATACCAAATTCCATACCATACTGTGCTGGCCCATCCACAAACTAAGGAGTAATGACAGGTTTTCTTAGGTTTATTGGGGTACTACTTCCAGTGTATGCCTCAGTTCTCCGAATTAGTCATACCCTTAAAAACTTGCCAAAGAAGTGGGCTCACAATTTGGTGGTTTGGGAAGACAAAGCAGAGGCTCATTTAGTGACCTAAACAATTCCCTTACTTCATCACCTTTATTAATGGCTCCTGACTTTTCTTTGCCTTTCACGTTCCGGACCAACACTTTGCCTCAGCCTGACACAAAGACCCGTTGGTGTCGAACATCTAGCCTTGTTTATGAGCCGAAAACTGTTGGATCACAAGACAAGGTAAGTGGCAGCTGAGACACTATCTCTGGAGCTGCGTGTTCACTATAGTTACTGACAATGCACCCCACCTGTGGATGGCATTGCACAGAGTGGAATCTGTGAGTCAATAGGAGGTTCTTGGACCTTCAGAGACAAGAACAACAACACTGTTTTTGAAATTAACCCCATTGTTTATTTTATATAGTGATCTTTGATAATTGAAGAGAATCAAGTGACTTTAGTAATATATGAATAAACACAATGGCTTACATTTACAGCATTAAACACACAGCATATTTAACAAATGTCACTCATCTTGGAGTGACGTTAACAGACCACCTGCCTGTACCTCCGAGGGGTTGGCCAGTGCACTGCATTTTCAGATTTAAATAAAAGCGACATAAATTATCATTTCACAGAAAAACAAGTTTCATTTATTTGTGATGTGTCCTACAGCATTGCATCTAAATAATCTTTTAAGAATATCTTTAGAAAATGAAACACAGTGTGAAACTCTCATTCAACATGCCAACATCAAATCAACATGGCGAGGTTTATCTAAACACACAAATATCAAGCATCAGGTCTTTGTTAATGATCACTTAAAAAGACACTTGTGTTGAGATCCTCAGTAAAGCATACATTATAAAGAAATAACATATCAGAACACACGAATGAGTGGACACCTCTGTATTGTGTCGTTAGATTTTTAAATGTCTTACAAGATAACTGAACACTTCATGTGTATAAAGTATCAGGAGCCATTGTGCTCTACAACAACCCTGCGGCCATTTGACAAATGAAAGAGGAAGAAAGCCTGAACAATTTGTGATGTGTCCATCAAAAGGAATAAATGCGAACTTACACAATATTTATCTGTGCTTAAATAGCAAGAATAAAAGGCTTAGAGAAACTTCAGGGCTGATAAGTGAAGAAGTTCAGCACAAGCTACAGGAACCTGAGAACAGAACTTGACAACAGAGAGAAAAGGAAAGAAATCAGCAACTTCAACCTCAAAGTTACTTCAGCATCATACAAAAGATAACGATAATAGCAGTCAAATAAAAAGAATGTCATGAAATAAAGGATCAAGTTAGTCAGATGCTTCATGACTTCATCAGTTTTAATTTTGTGTTTTTTCCCCTCATTGTTTCAAATAAACATTTGTTTCGAGTCTGACTCTGTCCTGGCAGCACCGGGCACCTCACAGTAACACACAATGAGCGGCTTGTGCCAGGAGCACATCGGCTGGGATTTCGACATCATTTATAACAAATCAACTGACTGACATGTCGAATGTTTAAAAGACACAATCTGACAGAGCACAGCAAAAGTCACAGCAGTACATTAGCAGTCCTGCTAGTTTATTATGGGACTGATTATCAGACTTTTTAATAATCAAACTCAAATCATATAAAGTATATTAATGTGCAGTAAGAAACATAAGCAGAATACACAATATGAGAAACAAAATAAGAAACTTCTAGAATTTGAAGAAGCTGCTCATTACTTATTATTAACACACAGAATGCATAATAACATACAACACAAATAAATGCAAATTGTCAGTAGTGCACTGTCATCAAGGTATAAAACGTACAATAAATTAATCACTGAAGACGCAGGGCTAAATATTTTAAAACTTAAAGACATCCCCACCCACAATTACAGCAGCGCAAGTGAGCAGAGAGCTGAGGAAACTTCGTGCCAGCAAAGCAGCAGGTCCAGATGGAGTATCGCCACGACTGCTGAAGGTCTGTGCATCAGAGCTGGGGGGTCCTCTACAGCGCATCTTCAACCTGAGCCTGGAACAGGGGAAAGTCCCGAGACTTTGGAAAACATCTTGCATCACCCCAGTCCCAAAGGTATCACGTCCTGGTGAGCTGAATGACTTCCGGCCTGTCGCTCTAACATCACATGTGATGAAGACCATGGAGCGGCTGCTGCTTCACCACCTGAGGCCACAGGTCAAACACGCCCTCGACCCTCTGCAGTTCGCATACCAGGAGAAGGTGGGAGTGGAAGATGCCATCATCTACATGCTACACCGATCCCTCTCCCACTTGGACAGAGGCAATGGCGCTGTAAGAATTATGTTTCTAGACTTCTCTAGCGCCTTCAACACCATCCAACCTCTGCTCCTTAGGGACAAGCTGACAGAGATGGGAGTAGATTCATACCTGGTGGCATGGATCGTGGACTATCTTACAAACAGACCTCAGTATGTGCGTCTCGGGAATTGCAGATCTGACATTGTGGTCAGCAACACAGGAGCGTCGCAGGGGACTGTACTTTCTCCGGTCCTGTTCAGCCTATATACATCAGACTTCCAATATAACTCGGAGTCCTGCCACATGCAAAAGTTTGCTGACGACACTGCTATCATGGGCTGCATCAAGAGTGGGCAGGAGGAGGAGTATAGAAACCTCATCAAGGACTTTGTTAAATGGTGCGACTTAAACCACCTACAACTGAACACCAGCAAAACCAAGGAACTGGTGGTGGATTTTAGGAGATCCAGGCCCCTCATGGACCCCGTGATCATCAGAGGTGACTGTGTGCAGAGGGTGCAGACCAATAAATACCTGGGAGTGCAGCTGGACGATAAATTGGACTGGACTGCCAATACTGATTCTCTGTGCAAGAAAGGACAGAGCCGCCTGTACTTCCTTAGAAGACTGGCATCCTTCAACATCTGCAGTAAGATGCTGCAGATGTTCTATCAGATGGTTGTGGCGAGTGCCCTCTTCTACGCAGTGGTGTGCTGGGGAGGCAGCATTAAGAAGAAGGATGCCTCACGCCTGGACAAACTGGTGAGGAAGGCAGGCTCTATTGTTGGCATAGAGCTGGACAGTTTGACATCCGTAGCAGAGCAACGGGCACTCAGCAGGCTCCTATCAATTATGGAGAATCCACTACATCCATTAAACAGTGTCATCTCCAGACAGAGGAGCAGTTTCAGCGACAGACTGCTGTCACTGTCCTGCTCCACTGACAGACTGAGAAGATCATTCCTCCCCCAAACTATGCGACTCTTCAATTCCACCAGAGGGGGTAAACGTTGAACATTATTCAAGTTATTGTCTGTTTTTTACCTGCATTTTTTATTACTCTTTAATTTAATATTTTTTGCTGCTGGAGTATGTGAATTTCCCCCTGGGATTAATAAAGTATCTATCTATCTATCTATCTATCTATCTATCTATCTATCTATCTATCTATCTATCTATCTATCTATCTATCTATCTATCTATCTATCTATCTATCTATCTATCTATCTATCTATCTATCTAATGTTATTTTAAAGGCTTTCCTGAACCAGGGATAAAAAAAGCATAAAGAATTGGATTAACTCCAAAGGTCACCTCACTGACCAGAACTAAGAAGTTCCTTATATCAGGTAAGGAAAATGAAGTAACAGCAAAAATCAAAGAAAGTGACAGGCAACCAGCAGACCATAAAGACGCCCACCACCAGTCCGAGGGTCTTTGCTGCTTTTGTTTCTGACGTTTTAGGTGTGTTTGAATTGCTGCTCTCCACCGACTGCGTCTTTTCAATCAAACATTTAATGGCTTTACAATGTCTTTTGGCAACCATAAATATTCTTGCATATGAGCATATCATTAGTAAATATGGAATAATACAAATAAATATTAAAAAAACAAAAGTTGAATTGTCATATCCATAAAATGAACATATTTGTTCACATTCCCCTGTTTCTATATAACTAAAATATACAAAAAGGAATGTGAATATAAATGAATACAACCACAACACTACACTACTGACCTTAGTGATATTCAGAGTTATTTCTGAGCTGTAAAAGAATGGATTACAAACAGCAATGTAACGATCAATGGATATTAACATCAAATGAGTAACAATGGCCACACTGAACAAGTTAGTAAGTGACTGATAGACGTAACAGTAAATGACCCCAAAATACCAGCAGGTTTCAATCTGAATAATCAAAGAAAAGGGCAACACAAACAAACCCACCAAGAAATCAGCTGCTGCAAGTGAAAGGATCAGAAAATTAGTCTGTGTGTGGAGCTGCAAGAAATGAGAGATAGAAATGATGACAAAAAGGTTTCCACAGATAGTGACTGAGATCAAAAGAACAGAGAAAATATAAAAACATACATAGCCTTCTGTTTCATAAATTAATTTATAGCAAGATGCATTACTATTAGGAAAGCAGTAACCAACGTGTGGCTTCTTAAATTCCATTTTATTTCCCTCAGCAGTTCCACGTTTACCCACAGACATGCTAAGATTGCTGTACCTGACCGCAGGCGTCTGCAGGTGATATTTAAACAGTCTCTAGACGGATTATAGCAGCCTCTCTGCCATCTCATAACTGTCAAATATCTTAAACACTCCTAATGAACCCCAGGGGACTCTTTAATCCTCATTGTGCGTTTCTAAACAGATAATTGGCTACCACCGACACACAGACAGTCTGCAGTGCGGCCCAAGCTGCTGTTATTTGTGATCTTCAGCACTGCTGTTAGTTTTTACACTCATTCTCGTAATGCCCAGTGAAAGGCCTGATGTCATTCTTATACTCAGTTTAGATTTTTTACTTAGCTGATCATATTTAGAAATACATTGAAATCATTAAAGAAATGTCAAACTCACTTGAAATTATCTTTGAAACATTTTTAGAACTAATTATTTTAAGATGTCATTAATTGATTTAGACTTACCTTGAATTAAATTACAAACATCTATTAATCAATTACAGACATATTTTAACCACTTCGTCTTTATTAAATCATATCTTTAAATGACTAACAAATGTTTCTAAATTTACCCAGGGGACTAACAGAGTTTATCTAATGTAATTTAAATCACTCACAAATATCTTTTATCATTTCCTCTTTATTTAAATAGATAAATTATGGACATGAAGGTTCTACTGCATAGTTGAAATGCTGCTGTTCAACTAATAAATAATTAAATTGGATAACCAATATTCTGTTTAGTTGTTCACTTGACAAGTGGCAGTCACACTCATTGATTCATAGTTTTCACCCAGAAATCATTAGGTTACCCATCAGCCCTTAAGGATCTGCCATCTGCTCCTACAGCATACCGATGGAGTGAAGACACTCAGCATTTCCTGCCATAAGAAAGTATAGCCGGTGCACTTCACATCGGTTCACACAGCGCACTGCTGGAGCAGATCACCTTTACAAAGGTCCGAATTCAAAGCTTACGTCACAGCAAGACAAACGCCTCACTTAATCACAGTGACATAACACCTCAAATGTGACCAGAAGTCAGAGAGGGGGCCAATGGCATCAATGACACAATGGATTAATGACACTACGGATTAAGCTGCTACACTGTGTCCTAACTTAAGGGAAGGCTTAAGCAGAATATCAAAACAGACGACCATCCAAGAACTTGTTGTCATCGAGTGATCAGCCCATAGCAACACTGACACACTGGACAGTTCCATCTGTTTCAGATCTGTCACTCATACTGCTGCTGTACCTGCCAGTAGACACAATGGCCATGTCCATAACAGGAGAGTGACATGCTGGCTACATGCTACTGCCCTTAGAGTAAGGCAGCATTCCACAGGCCCTCTGCTCACACCTCCATGACATCTGACTCTTACAGATGGACAATGTCAGGCCACATACAGCTGCTGTGTTCACAACTGTCCTGAGGAATGCTGGGGTGCAGATGGTGCCTTCACCTGCCTTCTCTCCAGATGTTAATTCAGAAGAGCTATGATTATGTCAGCTACAGTTATGTCGGTTCTCCAAACTCACCTGAGGATTAGACTAGTGTAGCAGGATTCAGTCATCTAAGAATATCCCTTGAAAAGCCCATAGATATCAAGACTAGAAAACACAATCGGCACGTCGCTTGTTGGTAGATAGAGACGGCAAAAGAAAGCGCACATTTTTTTCTCAGGCTGAGCAAGAAGTTTTACTGGAGGGGTATGATGAATTCAAGGAATTAATATGTGCAAAAGTGCACTCAAAAAGAAGGCTCCAGACCTCACCCCTAGAGCAAAATGCCTGTCGGCCTGTTTCTGAGGGCATTGAAGGGAGAAGCTCCTCCTCTGAACCAGTGGCAGGAAGCAGCAGAGGTCACTTCATTGTGTGTAAAGGACATATACTGTATGTGCTTTGTGTGTGCCATAGGTGTGTTTTCAAAGGTCTTGTGGTTCAACTTCCATATATTCCTGTATTGATGGGTCAGTTGCAGGGAATGTCACGACACTTCCACCTGTGCTTGAGTAATAAGAGGCTGACCCGTGTGATTTGTTGGATGAGGACCACTGACCACTTGTCAGAAGAAGAGGTAAGTATGTAAATACTTCATATTTAATAATGTATAAACTCCACTGTAAGCATTCCTGTACTGATGGTGATATAACTGTTGTGCAGGAGCCCATTGCCAGCCCACAGGCCCCTTCTGGTATACAGTCGACAAGGGAGATGGGCAGGTTAGTTGGGATGTCCTAGTGAAGCTCCTTGAACCATTTGGTGTGTTTTGTGAACACGTGACATGACTAAAGGGATCAAAGTGTCTTCTGTCAGCCTTTTCCTGACTCCACCAGAAGGTTAATACATATACAGAGGCACCATGCAGACATAAATCCTAAGGCAACTGTATTTAATATTTATTTACAGAAAAATGTGGGTGCTTTGTACAAAAAATATCATCAACAGAAAATTAAAAATGAGAAAAATGCAGCAGGATATGGAGCTACTGTACAAGAACTGAGGAAAACCAAAGTCAAGCTGTCGATACAGCTACTTCAGAAACAAATGGTAAAGAATGAATCTCTCTCTTTCACATTGTGTGTACTTATTAATCATTCTCTCCCCTTTGCAGGCTGAAAGAAAATAAAAAGTCATGGGTAATAGACATAACATTTGTGTTGAACAATTGTGTTGTTGTTATTAAAAATACTGGGCTACGACTCTGTCTCTGGCAGCTCTGCCTCTGGGTTGGTGAAGGTGCAGTGGCTCAAGGCCATCATCCACCACCACCTCAGGGGCCTTTCTTTTGTGATGGTGGCTGTGTTGTGTAGGATTGAGCATACAAGAATTATGTCACCTGCTCTGTCGGGTGCAACCCTCAGCCTTTGTAGACATTGAAATCTCTCCTTTAGGTGGCCAAAGGTCATTTCAATTTGTGCCCTTGTCCTAGACAGAGCTGCATTATATCAGGATTGTGGGCCAGGTTTAGGGTTGGGGAATGGGGTCGTTAAAATTGTCTGCAACCAGGATCCCATCATGATTAATTTGCCTAAAATTTAACAATTGCGAGTAAAATAAACTCTTCACCAGGATTTCTAAATATGTACTGTATGGCTATTACCTTGTTCAACTGTCCAATACAAGTGTGATTCCCTAAAAATTCTGGAGTCATGTACAGACCTTGTCCATCTAGCCTCCATGTTTGAAATGAGGTAAGATGACGCACAGATCACCTGAGAATGTATTCGTGGCATGTATGGTAGACAGATGTGTTCACTATCTCAACAGGCCTATCGGCTATTTCCAGCTGTAATGTTAAAGGTTACACTACCTGTACATTAATACTGTGGAAGCCTTTTCTATTCATGTAATCTCCTTCATTTGCACCTGATAGGGCCTTGATTTGGATCTGAGTACAGTCCAATGCTCCAATCACATTAGGGAATCCTGGGAAATGAGGATATAAGTCTGATTTTAAAGTGTCCAGGAAGAACAATAAGAACTCTGAGGAAGTGTTTCAGGGCCAAGTGGACTTTGTGAATTACAGCTCTCTTTGACAGATTTTCCACATCGCATACTGTATACAATAAAGTGCTGCTGGCAATAAATCTGAGAGCAATGCACACAATCTGTGTGGTCATGAGAGCACTGATATAAGGAGCTAATAAATATATGATGTACAAAATTCCCTCTCAGCTGAAGTGATATTATTCAAAAAGATGATCATCCGGACAGGCTAAAGCATCTTGACGATTATGCAAAACTCACTTGACTTGAAAGTTTTTTATTATCTGCACACCGATTGCAACTAAACACTCATCTATGAATGGCGAGGCCATGGCTGAATGGATTTCCATGGATGGAAACTAGTTAAGTGTGCCAGCTAATCCTTGTCTACATAGAACAAACCTGCCTTCGAGTAGGTTTGAGGTTTATGATTTGTTGCTACGACGATACATCCAACAAGAGTTTTGAAGAACCGACAGATCTAGGATACTGCTAAGTCATCAACAGTTTAATCCTGCTAAACTGGTAATCCACATACAGAGAATAACCCCAGGAGTCAGCAAATGCACCACAGAAGATGGATGAATGTTTACCTGCTCTTGGCTGGAAGGCAAAGAACTGACCACACTGGGAAGATTTTGTTGTGCAGGCAACGATGCTGCTTTTGCCTCAGTAGGATTTTAATATTTTTCTGGCCGAGAAGATTAAGAGGACCCAGTTGGTGAGTGAAGTCGATACTCAGCAACTGAATCCAGAAGTTGTCTAACTTGAAGAAGATAAGCAGAAGTTAACTTTATTATAGTTTTTATGGGCAAATAAAATAGCTTTATGCATGACTAATTCATCCACCCAAGGTAAATCTTTAAGTATGGTGTGCTCTTAGTATGGCAACAAGACTTTCAATCCATTGTTGTGTGTTATCTTTGATCCTGTTAAAAACTTGAGGATTCGGGGACAAAGGTTTAAGAAAAGATGTTAAGCATGTAATTTGATTCACTATACATTTTTCAGTGTCTTTCAGTTCCTGTGTCTCGTCTACTGCTCCTGTTAAATGTGATGTTCTTCAGGGATCCATTTTGGTTCCTATTTTATTTTCTATTTATCTTCATCCTATAAGAGCTATTTTCAGGAAATTTAATATTAATTTTCACTGTTATGCTGATGATACACAGATTTATATTCCTGTTTGTAACTCTACAATTAATCACCTGCACAACTGTCTTTTTAAATTAAGATTCTGGATTTCTGGCAATTTTCTTGATCTCAATCAGAATAAACTGGAAGTGCTGATCGCTGGTCCCCCTGCCAAACCTCAAATTGGTTTTGATGTTCTCAGCTTTTTCACTGACTTTTGCAAATCTCAAGTCCATAATCTTGGTGTCATTTTTGACAGTAGCCTCTCTTTAGAGAAACAGATTAACGCTGTAGTCAAGAGATGCTTTTTCCAGCTTTGTACTTTAACTAAGGTCAAATGTTTATTTATCTCCTAGGGATCTTGAGAAAGCTACATCTGATTTTATCTTTTCTCAGCTTCATTACTGTTACTTGTTGTATTATGGGATGAGCAAATCCCCGATACGCAGGCTGCAGTTATTTCAGAATGCTGCTGCCCGTTTTTTTGTTGGGGCAGGAAAGTTTGATTCTGTTTCTCCAACATTAGCTTCTTTACACTGGCTACCCGTTAGTTTTAGAATTGACTTTAAAATTTTGTTGCTACTTTTTAAATCATTACATTGGTCTGCTCCTGCCTATTTATCTGAATCGTGTGTTTTACACCAGCAGTCCAGAGAGCTGAGATCTGCCGGTCAGTCGTCTCTTATGGTCCCTCACCTCGTCTGTGGAACTCTTTACCTAATGACACTCAGGAGTCCCCTTCAGTTGAACTGTTTGACACGAGAGTGAAGACCCATTTCTATTCTCTTGCTTTCAGTGACCTTCAATGATATTGATGGTTGCCCTAATCTTAGTCATCTTTCTCTTATTTAACTCACCTCTGGATGTATTTCATTTTATTGTACTTTATTTCTATTTATTTATGTTCATTGAATGTTTTAATATAAAGCACTTTGACTACAGCATTGCTGATATTGTTTTAAATGTGCTCTATAAATAAAGTGACATTGACATTTGGACAGTTGTTCTTTTTGGACCACCTCAAGGTGATGAAGTGTCCATATGAGTTTGAAATAAGTGTTTTCCAAGCGCCCTGACGATAACATCCTAAATTTAAAAAAAAATTGTAAAATATCAATAAAAAAGTAAAAAAGTAGTTCAATATCCACAGAAGAAGATTAATGTTTTAAATGGTTAAAGACAGACCAAGAAAATAGGACAAAGTAAAAGAAGAAAGGACTCAGTAGACGTCAAGGAACCACAATGAAAACGGGAAGTCCAGGACTGGTAAGTATGAAAAGTGGGGGTGGATTCTTTTGAAAAAAATAAATGAAAAAGTGGAAATAATGTAAAAAAGTGAAAAAGTGATATAAATACTGTTAAAAAGTGCATTTTTGAAGAAAGTGGAAGAAATAAGGGAATTAAGGTGCCTAAAAAGTCTTTAAAAAGTCATTAAAAACAAGAACTTTACTTGAAAGTTTTAAAACCCAAGAGAAATTAACAGGTAAGCAAAAAAAGATTGCAAACTTATCTGTTCTCTTTTGCAAAAGAAGAAAAAAGAAACAAGAAGAAGCTAGAGGAGTCTCCTAACGTTTCGACTGTTAAATCCTTCATCTGAGGAGGGAATGCCCAGCTCTGAACTAAGGGTTTTGATGTGGTCTGTCTGCACACACAGGTGGAATTAGCCATAGGGCTGGGGGTAAGGCAACATTCAGTCATAGACAGAAAAAAATGCCCACCTAATAAAAATACTAAATAGCAAATAAAGAACCTCTTTTCATTAAAAATAAAACTATTTAAAAGTACCTTATATACTGTAAATCATTATAAACACTAAGTAAAACAAATTTCCATAAATAGTGCAAAATAAATATCCTATCCTTATCTAAAACCGGCAGATGTTTTGATGTAAAAAGTCTAAGACTAAAGAGGTTATGATCCTAAAGAAGTCTAAACTAAGTCTACTAATAGCCCACAGGTAGATCAGGGTTAAAAGTAGAATTGTATAACAGAACTAGAAGAAAAAGAATCCATATTACTAACCGAAGGTTGTAAACCGGATGGGCACAGGGCGCAGGGCTCACCAGATGTACGGAATCCCCAAAGGTCCATGCTGTGACAACATGCGCGCCTACAACATGCTTGTGAAAGGAGTCACAGGTCAAAAACAAAACAAAACCGAGCCCATAGCTAACGACACAGCTGTGACAATGCGCTTGCGAAAGGTCCACACTACACAGCATATGTACGCAGGCACCTACCGATGCATATGGACTGCACCCAGATATTATTCAAACCCTTCAAGCCTTTATGTGCGACAACTTAGTGACATAGGTGTTTGGGGACGCGATCTCATTAGACCAGATACCGCTTTTAAAGCACCGGGCTATATTATGTCCAAAGAATATTGACGTTGATCAGATAAATAACCAAGTGATGGCACTGCTTCCTGGAGAAAGCCGCCTCTTTCTAAGTACTGACAGTGTTGATGGACGCTGGGCGCAGGGCTCACTGGATATACGGAATCCCCAAAGGTCCATGCTGTGACAACGCGCGTGCCTACAACGCGCTTGCGAAAGGAGTCACGGCTCAAAAATGAAAGGACTCACGGCTCAAACCAACTGTGACAACACGCGCGCCTATAACGCGCTTGCGAAAGGAGTCACAGCTCAAACCAAAGGTCCATGCTGTGACAACGCGCGTGCCTACAACGCGCTTGCGAAAGGAGTCACAGGTCAAAAACGAAACAAAACCGAGCCCATAGCTAACGACACAGCTGTGACAACGCGCTTGCGAAAGGTCCACACTACACAGCATATGTACGCAGGCACCTACCAATGCATATGGACTTCACCCAGATATTATTCAAATCCCTCAAGCCTTTATGTGCGACAACTTAGTGACAGAGGTGTTTGGGGACGCAATCTCATTAGACCAGATACCGCTTTTAACGCACCGGGCTATATTATGTCCAAAGAATATTGACGTTGATCCTATAAAAAACCAAGTGATTGCACTGCTTCCTGGAGAAAGCCGCCTCTTTCTAAGTACTGACAGTGTTGATTCTGAAGACGAAACTGAGCATCTTCATTTCCCATTACAATATCTAAACACTATTAACCCAGCCGGATTACCACAACACAATCTTAACTTTATAGTGGGGACAATAATCATTCTATTAAGAAACCTTAATACTAAACAACGTTTATGCAACGGTACACGGTTAGTCGTCAACACCATGACAGACAATGTTATTCAAGCAACAATACTTACGGGATCGCATACTACCAATACTGTTTTGCTTCCCAGAATTGACCTTACCAGTTCTGACCTGGAATTACCTTTTAAGCTTAAACGCCGCCACTTTCCCATTAAGGCTGCATTTGCCATGACAATCAACAAATCCCAAGGACAGACCATGGACAAGGTGGGCATTTATCTCTCTGAACCTGTATTTAGACATGAACAAATGTATGTGGCCTTTTCAAGAGTTCGACGTTCATGTGACGTTAAAGTTAAGATTTTAAATACACCATTCCAAGGACAACTCATTCAAGGACAAGACACCATCTTCACTACAAATGTTGTATATAAAGAAATATTTGATTAACTATCTGTAATCTAACATTTCATTACTTCTTTAGTCCCTACGTACTTCATTTACACCTTTACACTTAAATATATTTCATTCATATATGTGCGGCAACTCAACAACATTAATAACAATTACAGTTCTATTGTAATTTAAATATATTAATTAATATACATACATATATATGTCTTACATTAAATCCATAACCTCCCAGAACACTCCCTCCCTCCATCGTGTGTCATCCCTCCAACGATTATATGACACACAGACTGATTGCCATGCGTACATTTGCGATTCGTTTCAGAATCGGGGGTTTACTGGCAGGGCTAAGATTGAAAGGTAGGATTTTTTGTCATTGGTATAGATTGTAAAGTTTGTTTTCTGTGTAGTGATTATGCATTTTCTTTGTTGGTGAGAAGACACTGAGGCTTGTGCTTCTTGTTAGAAGACGCAGCAGGAATCGGAGATGACGTCAGCAGAGGCTGTCAGGTGTTTCTGTGTTAATTCTAAACAACAAAGTGAGTGACAGTGGAATGTAAAGGTTCTCTAACAGTTTACATAGATCAGAAAAATGAAGAGAAGTTTAACTGTAGCAGCCCTTGCGGAATTAGTATGTACGGAATTTGGTTCGAACCAAATGGGGATTGTTTAAAATAAAAACTTAAAACACTTAGGTCTTAATGCGTAGCGCAGATGCACAAGTGAGAGACCGAGAGTCAATAAGAGGGGTCGAGAGGGCGTATGAAAGGTGAAAGATGAGGCTTTAGTTATAAAATGTTGCAAATGATCAGAACGTCTTGAAGGAATGCTCCATATGTTTGAGGGTGCTGTTCTATGACTATGAATGGTGTGTGAATGGGACGTCTTTGTATGAAAATCCTTTGGTATTAAATTGAGTGTTCAGAGTGTCTGCTAAAAATATATTGTGCACACAAATTTTGAAAAATGTGAATTTCCAAAACTCTGTGTAAATTTGGGCTAAAATGTGAGTTTTGAAAATGTGTAATATTTGATAAAATGAAAATGTCTCCATTTTGCTTATAAAAATATTTATATGTTGTCACACACATGCGCATGGGGAACAGTTTACAGGCTCAAATAGTGGTATCTGTCAGCCAGACCGGGGGTTGGTTCTCTCACCTGACTCTCCTCTTATTTCCCTGCAGTCCAGCCGAGGACGCTGACTCAAAGTGACATCACCATTGATCCACCTCCTGCTGAAATCACTTTCACTACCCAGAATTCCTTTTTCTGCCACATCAGTTTCCAGTTGTCCTAACTCCACCTCTTCCTCCTACCCACCATATTTATACAGCAGTCTCAGTTTGTTAGCTAGTTCGATTGTGAACTCTGCTTTGTAAAACGTTTTTTTTTTTTTCTTCCTCGTCTCTGCTGATTTTTCAGTATATGGGGTGGCCATCACCAAACTTTTTTCAGTCTGCTGCCTGACATTTTATCAGAATGTATGAAAAAATCTTTCCTTCAGACCCTGATCAAGTCTTAGGGAAAAATGTTTTTTGATAATTATAAAATACTAGCTGTGTATGCCCGTGCTGTGTAGCCACCGAAGTATAAGACGAGATCAAGCATGGGTAAAATGTGTGCTGAAAGAAATCTCTCAGTCCAAAAGTTTATTTTAAAAATATTTAGAGAAAGTTAAAAGCAAATCATCCACACAAGAATAAAAGAAAAAAGTAGTTACACACGTAGAATAAAAGGCAAAAAAAAGGAAAAATGTATCTTCTCTAAACTTAGCTTTTCTTGAGAAACTAGTTATTTCTATACTTGAAAATTCTTAACTTCTTATATACTTAAAGATTCTTAACTTCGTCTTCTGTACGCATTAAATGTACAGCGCAGCACTTAAATAAATGCTGTCTTACGAGTTACTTCACACACTCAAAAGGCTTGTGGGCACGGGCACAAGTACGGTTTAAAACCTTATGCCTCTACACCTTACACATGGCAAGGCTGGTCACTAACTGAAGAATAATATTTAGTCAGAGCTGTTAGAAATGGCAAGAATATACCAATACAATTCTAGTTATGGGGGTTTTAGGAACCTCCCATAGATTATGCATTGTCATCTTAGTAAAATATTTATGAATCTAGGAAATGGCTCTTACACACGGGGTTCCTGGAAACTACTGAAATCATCAGACAAAAAATTGAAATGTAGAGATGTCAGGTAATTGAAAGGAACTACTGTGGACGTCTCTCTCCTAGGAGGTTGCGTTTTGCTGACGTGCTCACATCACTTGTGTATCCTCGGAGGTGGAGCCCTCAGCCCGACAACACCTCTCACTGCCGGGCCAGACAGACACACCTAGACGTTTATGTATAAGATAAAGGAGACTCTCTCTTTAAAGAATTTCCAGATTTAATATAAAGTTGTGTGCCTTTCTCCATTGAGTATTGGCCATACTCAAATGGAACAAAGTTCTTTTAGTAATTTTAAATTAAATTTAAAGAAAAAAAGAAGGGTTATTCTCTAGGATAGCAAGAAAGCAGGTGATGAGCACAGGCTTCCAGTGCAGGAAGTGTTCTCTACTAAGATATGCTGGGTTTACTAATACTAAGGGTAGACTGTGCCTTTACTGTAGACTCAACACTTTGGAAAAAGCTGTAAGAAACAACAAAAAAAAGACTCATTGATGAACAACTAGCTTTAACAAGAGTTTATGGGTAAAAGTAATCAATATTATTAAACATTGCAAAATTTTATATATTTATTAAAATATTTTCCTTAAAGCACCTTATGCCATAGTGTAATGCATGTAACTGTCCTGAGAGCATTTTCAAATAAAAAATAGATTTTAAATGATAAGGCATTTGATACAGTATGAGATGTTTTCCCATCACTCCTTGTTCACAAATAATTTGCATATCTTAAGTGTTGTGACAGATAGAGGGTGCTGTCGTCCTCTTGAACCCTCTGACTTGACTCCAGACACCAGAAAAAAGTCCAATAATTATATTTATAATTGACAACATATTTATATATTTATAAATACAATTACAAATAATCAATCAATACAATCCTCCACACTCCCAGACACATTGCCACCCTTCCACCCAGCTCAGCTCGATGTCTGGGATTTCCCAGAGTCCTTTTATAGTCCTTGACCCAGAAGTGTTTCGCCTTCTCTGTCCACGTGACTAGGAACACTTCCAGGTTATATAAAAACTCTTCTTCTTCACCCCGGAAGCACATCATTCTCCCTGTCGCTATGACTACGACGTACTTCCGGGTTATAGGGCACATAATAGTCTCTGGGCCTTCCTGCAGCGTCCCCTGGAGGTTCCCCTGGTATCCAGCAGGGCTGTGATGAAAAACTCCACTGTCCATGATGCCCTGCTGGAACTCAGGGCACCTCTGTGTTGCATGAAGCGCTCCACCTGGCGGCCTGAGGGTATTGGCCGGGATAAAAGGCCGGCCATATCCCATAGTGTGAAGTAGAATGTCGTTGTTTGAATGACTACATAGCTGATAATTGGGTTTAGCTTTATTTTCTATAATTTGACGCTGTAATGAAACATTCCGGATACTTGTTAAATTCTGAAGCCAGAGGAAGAAATGTGTGAGTCAATTTAATTAGTAAAATATTAGGTTAAAGAAAAATAGCTGGGATATGAATATACAAAACTGTTGAACTTTAAGATTATACATGCTGAGGTAATAACATATAATATATTATAATTCCAGGAGCTAAACTTAAAAGAAGTGGTGAGGCAGCCTTCTGCTGTTATGCACCTCAAATCTGGAATATGAGTTTACTGATAGAAATTCGCCAGGCTAATACGGTGGAGCACTTAAAAAAACTGCTGAAAACACATTAATTTAACATGGCTTTCTCAGAGCTGCATTTTAGTGTAACTCTGATATTCTGTATATACATCTACAGTAATTATCATTATCATTCATGGTGGCTCCAAAATCCATACTAACCCCTACTTTCTCTGCTCTTCTTTTTCCAGTTTTCTGTTGTGGCGATCTGCGCCGCCACCACCTGATCAAAGCACCGTGATGTCCCCACATTGATGGATTGAAGGCCAGAGGTCCACAAGACCATCATTGTCCAATTCTTCCACATGAACTCTGAAACCCATAATGACTGATTGAGGTCATTGATGTTAGGTAGAATGCCTAGAGGGGGCTGGCCAGGTGGTCTTGTGGCCTCGGAACCCCAGCAGATTTTCATTTTTCTCTCCAGCCGTCTGGAGTTGTGTTTTGTTTTTTTCTGTCCACCCTGGCCATCGGACCTTACTTTTATTAGTGTTGCCTAATTTAATTTTTTTATTATGTCCTTTTTCCATTTCTTCATCATGTAAAGCACTTTGAGCTACACCATTTGTATGAAAATGTGCTATAGAAATAAATGTTGTTGCTGTAATAGATGTATTTTTGGAAGATAATTGTAACTTTTAAAAATAACCTGTTTGCCTGTTTCTTCTCTAAATAATTTAAATCCCAAGACTGCAGATATTTGAACAATATTCTGTAATTAGAGCAATTGGGAAAGGGAATGTGGAGCTGAACTGTTCAGTTTATTGTGATCTCATTTCTAACAATAATTAGGAATCTGCTTGCTATGTTGACTTAGCGATCTTCTCTGGAGGACATTGATGTTACGTTACCATCCATTGTTCTATGAAAACGGGGGAACAGAAAATGCCGACCCAGACTCCAGTTGAAGGGTGAGGATTGAAATCATTTCCAAAGTTTCCTAATTTCTACAGGAACCTCCACAGAACACAACTCTTTAACTAATAACCTGCACAGCACTCCACTTTCTCCTTTCCTTTATTTTGTTTGCCACTTCTGGACGTGTGTCTTCTCTGTAGAAGAATTATGACATTTGGCTCTTATGAACTTGTAATATTAATGGGATTGGTGTCAGGGTTCTTACTAACCGATACCATCCTGTTCCACATTCACTCTAAGGGGGGATAGGTTGATATTTAGTTTGCAAAGTTATTTGTATAACAGCAATGGTTATGTGCCAATAGTTTGAATATTTTGAGACAATTGAATGCTTTTCCTTAGGTGTATATATAAGATTGACTTTATTTTATATGGTGATGATTTACTTGTTATGATGAATATGCTTTTAATTGAGTGGAGTCCACAAGAATGGCCAAACTAGATAGAACTATACAGGATTTTGTTTTTCTGTTGAGGTATCTGTTACAATGGCTGCAGTGGGTGGAAACCTCTGCGTTGTGCTTACCAGCTGCAGAATTCAATTTTGACCATTATAAACAAATTGGCTAACAGACGAGCAGAGATTGGATAAAATGACCATCTGTTTTACCACTAGAATTTGTTTTGATAAGGGGTACCCCCAACAATATGGGCCTAACACCTCATGAGACACTATTTTTGGGGATCCATAAGTAACTTTTAAAAATGACAGATGAAGTACTGCAATGCTGACTAATGTGAAACAAAACTTTTAAATCTTTACATCTGCTGTGTTGTTTCTGACAGCACATGAATTTGAACCTGGAGACTGAGTTGTGCTAAAGGTCTGCAGACAAACAAATCATCCGACTCCCAAGTGGAAACAAGCCATACCAGGGAGGGGATCAAGCCGTGGTCCAGGCCAACTGACTACTGGAGAAGGTCCCCATTCCACTTTAAGGGATCACAGTTTCCTGCTGCTAACAACTCAACCCCGCAGGTGACACCTGATGATGAAAGATCATTGTGGGTCAGGAATCATAGATGGTGGTGTGCATGGCATTCAGACCACAGTCTCATTCATCAGATCAGGAGTTCCAGATATTGATATCCTATCTTTGTTATGTTGAAAAGGAGGGAGGTAGAGGGAGAAAAAGCAAACTGCAGACAGCCAGCAGCAGGACCATGGTTCAAATCCAATTCTGTGGATCTGTGAGGAGTGACCACTGCAGCCCTGAATGGCTCCTGACATTCACAATAATATAAAGTCATTGGTGATTTGTTAAACTCATTAATGAACAGCAACTGAAATCAATAAATAAACGTCCTGAGAGAATTTGTGAAACAAACACTGCAGAGAGACGCCTCATGTGAATTACGTCAGCAGAGAGAATATGGCAGTCGCAGGGCCTCAGTGTATAAACATCTCAGTGTGCAGACAGGACGGCTCTTCTCGTGACAGACATGGAGTTGAATCAAATGAAACTTGGGCGTTGCTTTCTTCACAGTAATGCATCTTGTCGTAAACTGATTTATGAAACTGAAGTCTACAGACTGTTTTATGTTTTTGCATTTATGTCGCTTTTATCCACAGTCTTTGGAAATCTTCTTGTCATCATTTCTATTTCTCATTTTGTTCAGCTGCACACGCCGACTAATCTTCTGATCCTTTCACTCGCAGCGGCCGATTTCTTAAATGGTTTCTTTGTGTTGCCCATCAGTTTGATTGTTATGATAGAACGTTTCTGGTTCTTTGGAGTTATTTATTGTTATTTGTATCAGGCACTTGCAAATATTCTTAGTATAGCAGTTGAATGTAATGTGGTTTTAATATCCATTGATCGCTACATTGCTGTCTGCCATCCTTTCTTTTACAGCTCAAAAATAACTTTGACTGTGGTAAAGGTCAGCATTGCTGTAGTGTGGCTGTTTGCACTTTTAATTGTAGTCATACTTTTATATTTTAGTTATATTGAAACAGAGGTATGTTAAGCAGCTTGTGCAGTATACACTTACGATGAAATGGCCATTTTTATTTTACTCATGACTTTTTTTATACTTTATTTACTAATGATTGTTTTTTATATAAGAATATTTGTAGTTGCAAGAACCCATTCAAAAGCCATCAACTGTATGATAGAAAAGAGGCAAACTGAGGAGGTGAGTGACAGTAAAATATCAAAACCGTCTGAAAGAAAAGCCACAAAAACATTAGGAGTAGTCGTGGGGGCTTTTATTATCTGTTGGCTTCCTATCAATATATTCAATCTGAGTGCTGACAGGAGATATCTAATCACACGTATCATCAGGGATGTCTTTGTGTTACTAAGTGAAGTGACCTTTGGAGTTAATCCAATTCTTTATGCTTTTTTTCATTCCTGGTTCTGAAAAGCACTGAAAATCATCGTGATGTTTAAAATATTTTGACCAGTTTCTTCACTGCACAGTTTAATGTAAATGTTAAAACCTAAAATAAACAATGTAAAAGTAATTTTCTGTGTTTAGATATATTGAAACTTTTGTGCATTATACCTTTCCTCATTTTTTAAATTAGCAGTACAATTCCTGATCATATTTATTAACAATAACATCTATGTATTACTGTTGATGTTTGATTTTGTCGAAATTGTACTGTGTTCGGGTAAAGTATTAATATTGCTTATTTCACCACAGTTACTTTCATACAGTATTAAATAAAGAGCTCTGCAAATGTAGAAGACTTCTGGCAACTGATTTCAGTACTTCAGGGTTTCTTGGTGATGTTATTTCTTTTTATTGAGTAACATGATTATTGTATTTTTCATTACTTTGGGACGCAATCATTATCTGTTTATAAATTGTTAAGTAATGTCTTGAATTTTAACCAAAATCTAGAAATGTAAAAATCTGTTAATATCTGCAGTTACCGTTTGTGCACAGCAGAGCTCAGGTGATGACCGAAATTCTGTTCAGTGACAAAGCTTTGGTCAGGCAGGTGGGGAGTAGATAGATAGATAGATAGATAGATAGATAGATAGATAGATAGATAGATAGATAGATAGATAGATAGATAGATAGATAGATAGATAGATAGATAGATAGATAGATAGATAGATAGATAGATAGATAGATACTTTATCAATCCCCAAAGATTAATTAAGATTAACAAAGAATCAAATCACACAGCATACTGCTTCCTTTATTATTCTAATTGTATATCAAAATAAAGTTTTCATTTTAATCTTGATGCTGAAGTTTCCTATTTCTGCATCTGAATCTGCACTCCTATATAACGTAGCAGATAATGGACGAGTGCAGATGGAGCAGTCGGATTTCACTCCTCACACTGCTGGCTCACAAAATGACAGTGAGGTGACTGTGAGAAACTGAATCTGACGACTGAAAATGTAAAATGATGTTTGATGTCTACAATTAAACGTATGATTTACTCCATAAGACCTAAATTTGTTAATATTTGTGAAACCTCATTAACCGCAATTGCACACCTCATACTGAATACAATTAATACTTCAAAGAACAGCATTGTGCTCATCCACATTGGGTGCATAGATATTTATCAAAATTGCTTTACAATTAAATAAATTACACATAATCATCACATATCGCCCTTCAGGATCTGATACTATAAATGAAATTATTTTGTGAATTAAGATTCCCACACCTCTAGTTTTCCCTTGTATAGCTGGAGTGGAATATTTGGCCAGTCCAATCTCTTTGATTAAATGAGTCTCCTGTTAAAATACTATTTTGGGGTTTAGACCTGTTAGGTGAGAGAATACTTTCTTCCTCTTTAATTCATGATTGAGATCTTTTGACATTCCAGCTCACAAAGTTCACTGTTTGGTTATGGAGACATTGCTTCTGAACTTTTTTTGTCATTTTATAATCTTAAATTAAGGTTGTATATTATTGCATGTGATAGCTTTAACCTTAATTTCCAATGTTGCAAGGAGTTACGGCTATGAATCCTATTGTGTTGGCACTTACAATTGTGGTAATGAAAAGGATAGTTCAGAAATAGCTTGCTCTCTTCCCTCTCCCAAACTCCCCACCCCCCATTTAGCATCCGCAAGTGAGGCTAGACCACACTTCAAGAAGTCCCAGATCTCCGACATGCCTAGAGACAGAGCATGAGGGTATGATGTTAACACTAGAATTACCAGAGCCTACGAAAAAACTCGTAGATCGGTCCCACCTTAAATCGCTTCTCACCTCTCCATCAGTGTCTTTTGTCCTGTAAATATGTGGATAAGCAGCAAAGAGCAAGCAGCCTGCTATCACATCCCCCCACCCCCACAGTTTTCTCAGCTCAAGTCTGTTTACCTGCAGAGTTGTATAGAGTGAGAAGTCAAGCAAAATGACACCTTTTATAAATACTATAGTGTTAGTTGGAACACTTGCATTTCATGTGTGTTCCGTGTCTACAACGATCTATGTAAACACAGAAATGTTTTTCATGTTTTAGTAATAATTGACAAAATGTAGACATGAAGTGTATAATGTGTGAAGCCTGAATTCCAAATATCAAAGAAACACTTTCACAAAAGGTACAAATATAACAGAACAAGTGCGCTTCTATTCTGCGGTGGGTTGGCACCCTGCCCGGGATTGGTTCCTGCCTTGTGCCCAGTGTTGGCTGGGATTGGCTCCAGTGACCCTGTGTTCGGATTCAGCGGATTGGAAAATGGATGGATGGATGGATGGATGTGCTTCTATTCAAGAATATAACTGGAGAAAAAGAACCCACTTTAGGGTGCGACATTGACACCCGTTTACTACGACCGCTTCCGTGGTGCAACTGTTGACTGGTAATCAATGCTGTTTCTTTGAAGGACAGGTGATTAGCAAAATGATGCCGGACTTCGTCCTATATTCAAATGGTGCCATCTTTCACCTTTATGCCTGGTATAGCTGTGTTGTTCTTATATGTGAGTGGTCGTTTCTTGCGGGAAGGGCTTCTGTTCTCTTTCTCCAATCTGAGTTCACCTCTGTTATAGCGCATCTTTATTTGAATGCAGCAGTGTCAGATCGGGGTGAGCGTGAACGCGACTGAGAGAATAAAACTGAATAAAAAAAACCACTAACCTTTATAAGTACCATACATTTACACCGTCTGTTACAGACTCAAATCAAATGTATGCTTTTGAAAAAAAAGCACATTTGTTCTGTTATATTTGTATCTTTTGTGAAAGTGCTTATTTATTTGATATTTGGAATTCAGGCTTCACACATTATACACTTCATGTCTACATTTTGTCAATTATTACTAAAACATGAAAAAGTTTCTGTTTTAACGACATGTTTACATAGATCTTTTTAGACACGGAGCACACATGAAATGCAAGTGTTCCAAATAATGATATAGTATTTATAAAAGGTGTCATTTTGCTTGACTTCTCACTCTATACAACTCTAAGCAACTGACACGCAGGTAAACAGACTTGAGCTGAGAAAACTGTGCGGGGTGGGTGGATGTGATAGCAGGCTGCTTGCTGTTTGCTGCTTATCCACACATTTACAGGAAAAAGGACGCTGATGGAGAGGTGAGAAGCGATTTAAGGTGGGACGGATCTACGAGTTTTTTCGTAGGCTCTGGTAATTCTAGTGTTAAACAGCACCCATGGAGATGCAGATAACATATGATAGTGCACTCCTAATACAATAAACCAAAGGTGTTATGTTAAAGAGTCCCGTTTGGAAAAAAGAAAAATATATATATATAAAATGTATACACATACACACACACATACATATACATGTACAAGTATAATTATAATTGTAATTAAAATGTTTATGTAGCAGGGAAGGAAATAAAATGAATAATTACAGCTCACTGCAAATAGCCCAAATTGCAGGTAAAGTCTTTTTTGCCTTGACAGGACACGATGTGACTCATGATTGTATTTCAAAAAGTGTCGGGGTCAGTGTTTTAACTCTTTTTCAGCTTCATTTGGAGAACTAAAAATGTAAAATTTGCCTTAAATATCCACTCTCAGTTTAGCAGGGTACAAGAGGCTGTTTTTTTTTATTTCGGCTTTGTGTAAACACTGCTTAATGCTGTTAAATGCATCACGTTTAGCAGCTGTTGAATGTGAAAAATCAGGGAAAATGCAAATATGGTTATTTTCAAATATAATCTCTTGTTTCAGTCTGAGAACGGACATCAGATTTATCTTAGATTGTAATTCATTGAAACGTACAATAAGGCCTCTAGGTTTTGAGACTTTCGATCCATGTATGTGGTAAGCTGCTGATATCCCGGTGTCTGATTTGAAGTCCTCTCCAATTATTTTAGAGAATAGTTCAGCGATGAACTTAACTGGGTTTGGGCTTTCACTGTTTTCAGGGAGATCTTCAGTTCTGTTATTATTTCTTCAATATCTGTCTTCCAGCACTGCTAATCTGTCTCCAATCACTTTGCCTTTGGATTTATTAGCTGCTACTTTTTCGTCAGCAGCAGAAGCCATTTTTTCAACTATTTCAATATGTGTTGTGAACATTTGCTTAATGTCTTCAAGCTGAGTTTCAAGGGCTCTAAATTTATTTTCAGACTTTCTCACATTTTCCTCTGTTTTTCCTTTATTTTTTTCTAGCATAGCTTTAAAGGTTGCCTCAAAGTGATTACTTAAACAGTTCTCTGAGTTTTGAATATCCTGAAACAGCTTCTCATTTGTCATGTTTATGTACTTTACATCTTTCATTATCCTTTAATTATCTTTTCTAAATTCTTTTGTGTTCTTCTTTATATTTCTCATTATCTCATTTATGACCCCCCTGAGAGCGGTAGTTATTGTAGTAATCATTGCTGTGACCGTTACCTTCTGCTCGGACTGTTTGTTTCAGTCTTCTCTGAGCTCTGTGGGTGCGAAATAACAAGCCCAGTCGGAGTTGATGCCGGCTCATGGTGAATAATTGACAGTGCAGAAAGTAAGGCCATTTTCAGTTTCAATGAATCATCTGGAATTGACGAGGTCTCCTGGCCTGACTCAGTTGCACCTTTGTTCCCACTTTCGCTCTCGGCTGGAGGCAATGCTGTGGGTGTCAGGCCCCAGGAGATCCATTCTTACGCCCATCTTTTCCAGGTGAGTCTCTGCCAGGCCATATCTTGAACTTGAGCTTGAGGCCTGTTTAGAATTAGATAAAGCTGTTATCTGTCTTTTCCGTTTCTTTCTGAGCCTTTTTTCTGTTGGTCATACTTATATATACAGTACTTGCATATGCTGTAGCCCCTCAGGTTCAGTAAATACAGGATACCTTGGGATGAAAGAAAAAAGGAAAACTAACACTGCTGCTAACGGAGTTCCGTCTCAGAAGTCCATTAGGTTGGGCTTAGGTATTTTATGTGGAGTAACTTGGCAACTTCCCTGAACATGTTCAAGGTGAAAGGTTTCCCTTGTTTGGTAAGGACTTCTTTTAGGGATGCCTACACATTTAAATACCCCTACTAACTACCAGGTGGTAGTTTTTGAATTGGCTTGTTTCAAGGGGATACTCTATATGATATTGTGTAGCATAATCCATGAGGACCAGAATGTACTTATGTCCTTAGGCTGAGGTTTCGAGCGGACCTACAATGTCTATACCTATCTGCTCAAAAGTTATGCCTATTAGAAGCACGAGAAGAGCTTGGTCCTTTTTTAGGAATTTATCGTAATTGGCACTTGGGACATGAAACTCAAAAATGACGAACCTCTTTATTTATCCTAAGCCAAAACAACAGAGTTTAATTTTCTCTAATGTTTTGTTGGCCCCAAGACGGGCAGCTTAGAGGTGGGTGTGAGCTGGCTCATAGATCTGCCGCTGGTAGGTCTTTGGAACTAGCAACAACAGCCTTACACCTCTCTCATGTTCTGATACACAACATAACAAATCATTTTTCAAAATGAAATGTAGGCCCTGGGGCAGGGGATGAGCATTATGTTGCCATCTACCATAACAACTCCATTATTTGCAAATTTCAGGGAAGCATCATTCCACTGTTCCCATTTAAATGAATTTGGAAAATGCCTAAACTAAAATTTAATTCTGGCAGAGGATCCGTAGTGACCTTCTAGGATGGGCATTGGGTTGCGGTGCTGTTGCCAATTCATCTGTATGCAAAATTATTGCATCCTCTGCAACCCTTTGGGTGGACACCTCTGTACCTGTTTGAGCTGGGATAATACATACTATGGAGACAACTTGGGGAAAGCCCATTCACGTCAAGGCCCATTTTCACCAGAAGTGGGTGTAGTGCATGTCCTCTTTTGCTGTGGGATCAAGTCCAACCTGAGTATGACAGGGAAGGGAGGATTCTGCATCACAGCAACCTTGAGGAAGCAGGTTTCCCACTGAAATGTAATCACACAATGGCAGATTTTTACCAAAGGGTTTCTCCATGTATACGCATCAGACCGATCCTTCCGGAGCTCCACTGTTGTGGAAGCACACACTGGTGAGCAACAATAGAAATGTTACTCACTGAATCAATTAGAACAAACACCTTATAACCATTGATCACCACCACACCTGTACATGGAGAGGTGAGAGGGTTGACTAAAGCACAATACCTTCCACCCAGGGCCCAACTATAGTCCTTGGGCTTGTGCAACCTCTCCTTAGGCCAGGTGTCAGGTTCCGTGCTGCACTGGCTGGGCTTGTTCCTTTGGCCATGATCCCTTCTAGGTTTCCGGTGGTCATGTGGTGGTTCTGAACTCTCAGTAAGCAAGGGCATTTGGAGATGCTCGATGGACTCAATCAGAGAAACCATGGTCTTCCACGCTTGCCTGCAGACATGTTGTCTGAGACTCAAGGAGAGAATTTAAGTAATAACCACAGGCGACCAACTCTACGATTTGCTTGGATGAATTGGTACCTGGTTTCAGCTAGCGACCGAACTTACACCATAAAACATATGCCTGTAAGCACGTAGGTCGCTCCAGACCAAAACACCATTTGTGGCACTGTTTGGCCTGCAGGTCCATATGCAAGGATCTACAACTTCAACCAATTGTACTTCCCAGTGACCAGCTCATCAAGGTCATAGTCATCTTTCTGCACCTCACTCATGAGTCAGGTCAAGTCAAGTCAATTTAATTTACAGAGCGCTTTTAAAACAAATGAAGTCGACCAAACTGCTATACAGCTTCCATAAATACACAATAAATACAACATACAGTATCTATCTATCTATCTATCTATCTATCTATCTATCTATCTATCTATCTATCTATCTATCTATCTATCTATCTATCTATCTATCTATCTATCTATCTATCTATCTATCGTGAATATATATAGTAGCCTGCAGGGGGACCCTGCACTGTCTGCACCCTCTTGGATTTGCATGTAACTGCTGCCATCCTGTTGAGGGGCTGGGGAGCCCAGACGCTGGCACTAATCAGCTGCTACGTCTTTTCGAGCCCACACTCTTTCTCACCCAGCACCAGTGGTCGGACATCATTCCCATGTCCACTGAAGGGGTTACAGCTACTTGGCACCCAGTATTGTTGGCTTTTTACATTTTACCCTTTGCTCTGCACCCCTCTTTCCTGTATGGTACTGGTATCACTCACCTGTACCACCGCATTTACGTGGGTGGAGAGTCCTACGTCGAGCTTCCTTAAACAGTCCTGCACCATCTTCAGGGATTCCTCGGCCTTCCTGTCCAAGCCTTCCATTGTCTTATTCCGCACGGGTTAGAGTACCCTCTCCAGCTTACGTACAGCTGACACCAGGTTATTTATTTTGGTTGTTGTGGACTCAGGCTTTGCTTGTCCTTGTCCACTGGCTGAGAGCCCCCTGCCTTTGTCCTTTGGGCTCGTGGTGGACGTTCGCTGACCCCACCTTCACCAAATAACCGGTGGGATTCCAGCACATACCTTCCATCGCAATTCCTGCTATGGGGAGATTTTCACATGATTTTTTTCTTTATTAAACACTTTTATTGTTCTTATAGTATTATTGGCTAACAGACTAATGCAGCACGGAGCTTCTTGGTGGGTCAAAACCTGATGGAAGCAGTCATTTATTTATTTTTTTCTTACAAACCTGCAAATCAGTTCCAGAGTAAATGTCTTCTAAACTTAAAAGCATATTGGCTATCGCTACTGCATTTTAATTCAGAGTCTAACAGCCACTGCCATAACAAAGGACCTTTTATTAAGGTGGAGATATACATGAATGTGTTTCTTTTACTGGATTTTCTGTTTTGGCCTCTCATAAGCACAGGGTGATCCAGCACACTCCATGCAGGTTCAGCTCACAGGCGTCAGAGGGGCTCTGAGCAGCACAGCACAGGATGGAGTGTCAGACCACCACTGGGCACAACCTCAGCTCATCTGAACCTGCTGATTTAATGTGCTGCTCGCTGTGATGAGGAAAGAAAGTCAAAGTGACTGAGAACAAAAAAACAAAAACAGCAGACAGAGGAGAAGAAGGAAACTGCAGAGAGCCAGCAGCTGGACCACTGTGGAGCTGTGAGGAGAGACCACCGCAGCCCTGAGCAGCTCCTGACAAACAAATATAATGAAGACGTCTGAGATTTGATGAACTCATTAGTGAGTAAGAACTGAAATGAACAAACAAACATCCTGAGAGAATTTGTGAAGAACACACAGCAGAGAGACGCCTCATGTGAATTACGTCAGCAGAGAGAATATGGCAGTCGCAGGGCCTCAGTGTATAAACATCTGAGTGTGCAGGCAGGACGGCTCAGTCAAATGACAGACAAGGGCTTGAATCAAATGAAAATCGGGTTTTGCTTTCCTCACAGTAATGCATCCTGTTACTTGTATAAACTGATTTATGAAACTGAAGTGTATGTACTTTTTTATATTTTTGGATTTCTTTTGCTTTTCTCGACAGTCTGTGGAAATCTTCTTGTCATCATTTCTATTTCTCATTTTGTTCAGCTGCACACGCCGATTAATCTTCTGATCCTTTCACTCGCAGCAACTGATTTCTTGGTGGGTTTCTTAGTGTTGCCCTTTTCTTTGAGTCTCCTGATTGACGCTTGCTGGTACTTTGGAGTTGTCTATTGTTATTTGTATGTCATACTAGCAAACGTTCTCAGTGTTGTTGTGATATATAATGTGGTTTTAATATCCATTGATCGCTACATTGCTGTCTGCCATCCTTTCTTTTACAGCTCAAAAGTAACTTTGACTGCTGCAAAGATCAGCATTGCTGTAGTGTGGCTGATTGCACTTTTATTTACGGGGATATTTTTATATTTTAGTTATTTTGTAACAGAGCTATGTGAAAAAACTTGTATACTCTTTACTTCAAATGCTATGTCCATTTATTTTTTACTCATAACTTTATTTATTCCTTATTCACTAATGATTGGTTTTTATATCAGAATATTTGTAGTGGCAAGAAGCCATTCAAGAGCCATCAACTGTATGATGGAAAAGAGGAAAACTGTGGAGTTGAGTGACAATAAAATATCAAAACCGTCTGAAAGAAAAGCCGCAAAAACATTAGGAGTAGTCGTGGGGGCTTTTATTATGTGCTGGCTGCCTATTCAGATTTTCAATCTGAGTGTTTATGGTAGTAATCCAATCACAACTACCATCAGGAATGTCTTTGTGTTGGTCAGTGAACTGAACTTTTTTAGTTAATCCAATTCTTTATGCTTTTTTTTATTCCTGGTTCCGAAAAGCACTTAAAATCATCCTGATGTGTAAAATATTTAGCCCAGCTTCTTCTGTGGTCAATTTACTGTAAATCTGAAAACTTAAAAACAATAAAAAAATGTAATTTTCTGTGTTTAGAGATTCAGAATCCTGCATGCATTATACCTTTGCTCATTTTTCATATTATCAGTACAATTGTATTCCACACTTATTAACAATACAGTCTTGTCATACTTGCTATTTTGCTATAGGTGGATGTTTTTGTCAAAATCTTACTGTTTTAGTGTAGTGAATAAGGTGTTAATGGGCATTAGAATTATTTTTATAAAATGAATCATTATTAGAATATTTAATAAACAGTGTGAGAGTCCTAGAATTTGACGTAAATACTTCAGGGTTAATTCTTTTATGTTGTAAAATGATTACTGTAATGTGTATTATTTTGAGACAGAATTATCTGATTGTAAATTGTTAAGTAATAAGTTGAATTTGACCCGAAATCTGTAAAAATTAAATGTTTTAATATTTGCAGTTAAGTTTACACACACTTTCAGATTTCACAGCTAAAATAATCCACAGCAGAGCTCAGACGATGGCTGACATTCTGTTCAGCGACACAGCTTTGGTCAGGCCAGGGGGGGATTTGTTTAAAAATTAAATTCTAGAAAATGTTTGTTATTTTAGGTTTGTATCAAACTAATATTTTAATTTTAATTGTGAAGCTAATGTTTCCTATGTCTGCACTTTAATCTGCACTCCTCCTCACTAAGGCAGCAGATGACAGACGAGTGCAGACTGAGCAGTCGGCCTTCACTCCTCACATTGCTGAATCACTAAATGACACTGAGGTGACTGTGAGGAGCTGAAATGGACGACTGAGAAGGTCAAATGAGGTTTGATGTCCACAATTAAACTGATTTCAACAGCAAGCTACTGAAATGTTTGTGAAATAACACAATATGGTTTGTAAAATAAAACAATCATTTCATGAAATAATGAGTTTATTTCTTTATTTTTTATTCTGAGGTATTACTTCACCAGTAAACGTGACCCATAAATTGTGTTTTAAGGTATTATGATCTGCACTGTATAAGATGATTCCTGATGGATTTTCAGCTCCTTTATTTCTGCTCTGCTCAGCTGATGCTTTACTTGTTCCACTTTAAGAGTTGCCCCCTCATTTCAGACCCCCTTGTGTGTTTATTCAGGAGGTATTATGATGTGGTGGTCTGTACTTCTGCCCTTTTGATTTAGTGTTCTTGTTCCAGTCCTTCGCCCGGTCACTGCCGGTGTTGAATCTCCATGTTCTCTCTTTGCATGTGTGGCTTTTACTCTTCAGGACGGCAGAAGACTTTTATTATCCCAGAGGGAAATTTGATGGCAGCAGAAATGTGTGACACGTAGGACATTGTTAACATTAGAGCCTACGAAAAAGCTCAACAATCCGTCCCACCTTAAATTGCTTTTCACCTCTCCATCAGCGTCCTTTGTCCTGTAAACGTGTGGATAAGCATCAAACAGCAAGCAGCCTACTGTCACACCTGCACAGTTTTCTCAGCTCAAGTCTGTTTACCTGTGTGTCAGTTGCTTAGAGTTGTATAGAGTGAGAAGTCAAGCAAAACGATACCTTTTATAAATACTGTATCGTTATTTGGAACACTTGCATTTCATGTGTGTTCCGTGTCTACAACGATCTATGTAAACGCATAGTTAAAACAGAAACATTTTTCATGTTTTAGTAATAATTGACAAAATGTAGACATGAAGTGTATAATGTGTGAAGCCTGAATTCCAAATATCAAAGAAACACTTTCACAAAAGGTACAAATATAACAGAACAAATGTGCTTTTATTCAAAAATATAACTGCGGAAAAACAACCGACGTTTACCTGCGACATTGACACGTATTTATTATGATAGCTTCGGTGGCACAACGGTATCAGCTGTTGACCCTGTTGTCACAGGGTAGCTGGATTCAATTCTGTTAGCAATCACAGGGCAAACACACACACACACTCATCACACACACACATCCACAGGTGGTTCAGCGTGTAGTTTGTTTTGATGGTGCAGTTTGCTTCCCTTTTATTAAAAACTTCTTCATGCCATATTCGCTCACCACTGCATTATATGTCATTTTTTCAACAATTAGACACCTGCCACTCCAACATCTCATGTGAAGAGCTCACAGAAAATGAGTTTGAAGTTGGCTTCCTCTTCGGATTTTCCGTTCCACCATAAAATCTGCTATATTGTGCATATTTAGTCAGCAGCTGTTGTTAAAAAGCCTATTCTTTAATGTATATTATTTATAAAAATTGCCAATTGCCATATCTGTATCAATTGCTCTCACCTCATCTTTTCTTTTCTTCTATTTCAAAACAACAACACTGGCGTTTGACAACATGTCTGCTCCACTACTTACAGGACATTTTATTGTGGAATGTTTCATGTGTAGCGTTTGTGAACAAACGGCCAGCTAACGCCTCACATTCTGCTATATTGCTATTGATGTCTTTTCATTTGAAAGCTGTCTCACAGTACTGACACTGGAATATGAAGTGACATGACTTCCATAACATTCAAGGTACAACCCTAAACGTTTTTAGACCAGTTGTTTTAAAAGAGTACTGTGCGTTATATCTAGCAGCCAACACCATAACTACGTAGTGCTACGCTTCATGTACCGTCGTACCACTTTCTAAATGATTGCTGATCATCTTAATGTTGGTAAGGAGACAGTTCGCCGGACTGTAACCGAAGACTTGAGAAAAAGAAAGATCTGTGTGAGATTTGTTTCTCACACCTTGACCACAGAGCAGAAACAAGAACGTGTTGTTTACTGCCAGGATCTTCTTCTATTGGGACAATATCATTAACAGTGACAAAACATGGTGTTTCTCCTATGATCTGGCTACCAGACGACAGGCATTATCAAACAGTGAAAGAAATTAAGTATGCAGTGACAAAGGAGCTTAATAACATTTCAAAAACTGCTTTCCTGGAGGGTGTGAAGAAGTTGAAGGAACGTGCAAACAAGTGTATTGTTCAAGGAGGAATGTATTTTGAAGAGTAAAAATAAATGATGTCCATATAAGAAGTTATATGTGTTTTATAACAGTTGTCTAAAAACTTTTGGGCCTCGCCTTGTATGTGTTGAATTACAAGACACTTCACTGTGGAGTTTGTAATCTGTGGGTCTCTGAATTCGATACTTGACAACACTTTCTGTGAACCATTCTTCCCATTTTGAACCTTAAAACATCTCACAATTTCTAAAGAATATCATTGTTTTGACTTGCAGGAGTTTTATTGAGGATTTCTTTCTTTTCTTTTTGTTTTTGTTTTTTTATGCCTTTGATTATTAGAGAATAGCACTTTATCAGTTACCCCTTATGTTATTGCAAGCATTTTATTTTCTCGATGTCTCACAATAATGTAATGAAACACATTATACTATTCAATCTTTTATAATCTGTTATTTTCAGCCTCTTAACACAGCACACCCTATCAGTGTTGGGATCCTGCAGTGATGCAATCCATGCCATGGTGGACACAACAATAAGACATCAGTTAATATGTGATGAGAACTGCAGCCGAGCACGGCACGAAGGTAAGAAGTCCATAAAGCAGCAGTGTAGTGAGGTCTGTCATGCCAAGAAATTATGGCCGTACTAAGTAGTCTTCATTTTTGTTTCCAAGTTGACTCGTCCTTCTGTTTAAGTGTGTGCAGACCCAGACTTACACCAAGATGGTGGCCATCATTATAAGAATTCGACTGATGACTGTTAAGTTAATCACTTCCCCTTCCTTCCTTTTTCACAAAGTACCGGATGGATTTTCCAAGGGGAATTGTAGAATCTACACTATTATTTCCTTATTCAGCCCCCCATGGTCCTGCATTGTGAAATCACCTGAAAACAATCGCTTCCCTCACTTTTCATTGAAAATGGCATACAAAGAGTCCACTTTTAAAACCAACTTTGACGGAAGTGCTGTCTGTTGATGCCAGACATGCCAAACCTGAGGACCAAGCAGGAGGGGACCAAGCGCTTTTTTATGTGTTTTCTGCTTCATTAGTAATTTGTATTTTTCCCTGTGAATTGCTGTCTGTGTTCTGCAGAGATCAAGAAAATGATCAAAGGAAAAACATCACACAGATAATCACGGTGTTACAATAAGAGTGATGAAGAAAAAGACAAATCAGAAAACTGTCGGCATTCCAGATAGTTCAGTGCAGTAGAAAATGAGTATAAACTCACATGAAATGGCATCACAATGTTTTTCACACATCTTGGAGTCTGAAGTACACAACCAGCATCGATCTGATGTGGGAAAAGGGATAACATTTAAAATTGTGAAGAGTGAAGTGCAGCGCAGCAGTGACTGGAGACACACTCACAAAGTTCTGATTGACATAGCAGATCTGACAATGACTGCAAACACAAGAAGAAATGGGGGACTTTCTTTGTGAAAATGGAAAGATCAGAGCAACGTGGCACCTTTTTACGAGTCAAAAAATGTGATTTGAATACAATTGCACACTTAAAATTAATCCAGAGTGGCTCTTCATTGCGATGTCATAGTTAAAACGTTTTTGGCTCCCTAAGGAAACATCCACATGAAGGATCCAGAAAGAACCTCATGTATTTAGACTGTTAATAGGCCCCATACATAATAAGGAAGAGATGATAACAGATTTGTGAAATACAGAGGGCTCCTGATTTGAAAAGGCTTCTTGCTGCACACAATCACTCAGGCTAAGCATCAGTGAGGGATGGGATAGCAGGCTGCCTTCTGCCAGTGCCAACTAACACATTTAAAAAACAACGACGCTGATGAGGAGGGGAGAAGGAATTTAAGGTGGCCCGATATTACGGGTTTTTTTGTAGGCCTTAGGGATTCTAGTGTTAAGTACAAAATCTGATCTGTCTTCTCACTGGAACCTGGTTTGGTAAATCTGACACTGTTCCCCTACCTGAGGCGGCACCAAACGGATACTCATTCCTTAATAAGTGTAGAGATTCTGGTTGAGGAGGAGGACTTATTGTGACAAAATGCAAATTGCCTTTAAACATTTCGGTGACTTCTCATCCTTTTAGGAATTCACCTTATATATTAAAACAGATTCCAAAACAGTTAAAGTGCTAGTCTACAGACCACCAGGACCATATTCATTGTTTATGACTGAATTTAGCAACCTTTTATCTGATTTGGCTATAAATTATGATCACATAGTATTGATGGGGGATTTTAATGTACACATTGATGTGGAAACTGACACTTTTAGCAAATGTTTTACTTATTTGTTAAGTTCAGTAGAATTTTGTCAGATTGTCAAAGGTCCAACTCATAATCATCACCACACATTAGATTTAACTATAACTTACAAAGTTGAAATTCAAATTAAAACATTACTCCATTAAATTAAGTTTTATCTGATCACTACTTAATTACATTTGATTGTGTTCTGCCCTTACCAAGACATTCACAGATTAAAACAAAGACGGTGAGACATCTAGACTGTAATTGTGCTTCAAAATGTGTATATACTGTGAGTAAGTCAAATGTAATTGTGTAAAACCATTGTGAAGAAATAAGAGGACAAACAAACAGATTAAGGGTTGGGGATCTGTCCCTGTATAATGTCAGTGGTCCAGGTAATCAACTGCGACTGATAATGTGGTCAAAATATTTTTAAATCAAAACAGTTGACATCAAAACAATGTTCACATGAGCTTTTATGTAGCTGTGGCCGGAAGTATAACAAACGGAGGAAATGGGGTGACGTGAAGAGTAAGTGACGGAGGTGACGTCAACATCATCAGTAGCCAGAGATGAGGACTTTGGAAAGGGACCGCAAGTGAAGTCACAACATGGAGGACGGAGGAGACATCAGACAGACTGCATGCGGAAGTGGAGTCATCTCTGGGCGTCGGGACGGTGTTTACGGGCATGATGTGGGCTTTTGATCTTCTTGTTTTCTGGTGGGGAAGAGAGAAAGGAATTAATACTTCATCTTATATCCCCATCTTGGGTTCTTTCGCACTTCATCAGGCACATTGGCTGCCCTCTAATCGCGCTTGTGTGACACCATTTAGATCAGTTAACATCAAATGAAAACATGGACAATTTAGATCAGCTAACATCACATTATAATGTGACCTTGAGAGATGCTCTAGACGCAGTGGTGGCCCCTTAAAACAAAAGTGATCAAAGCACATAGAAACTCTCCCTGCTTTAATGAAAACACTCGAGCTCTTAAATTAGAGTGTCGAAAACTGGAGCGCAGATGGAGAACAACAAAGCTGCAGGTCTTTCAAACTGCATGGACAAAGAGTGTTAAAAACATATAAAAAGCTCTCTTTTTTGTCTTTCAGTTCTGCCAATCATCAGGTTAAGACTCTTTATACATTGACAAATGTTTAGGTGATCCATCGAGGAGACATCTCTGGGAGTCACTTTGTCTGGGTATGATCATTTTATCAGGCCCAGAGGTTTCATTCCAAAGACGACCTGTGAGGAGAACTGAACTGGCAGTTTGCTTTTTCATCTTTCATGTCAAAGTATAGCAAATCCTATGGGTGATGCCAGTCTACCCTACATTAACATACGTAGCTCAGCACTTTGAAGTAAAGAAGAAAAATATCTTAGAAAAGTAATTTTGGAAAGCAAACGTCAGACTGATGAGAAAACAAAAGTGCCAGCTCTGGTGTGGACATTGAATTTATGTTGTTAGAACTTACACGAGGAATGAATAGTGCAGTCAGATTTCTGCTGGGGAGGATGATACAGTGTATGGTATAATATGTCAGTCATTTTCTAACCTATCCTGAACAGGGTCTTGGAAGTCTGCTGGAGCCTATCCCAGCAAGCATAGGGTGCAAGGCAGGAACAATTACTGGACAGGACGCCAGTACATCGCAGGGCAAACACACTCACATCCACCACGACCACACACTAGGGCCAATTTAGGATCACCAATTCAACTAACCTGCATGTCTTTGGACTATGGGAGGAAACCAGAGCACCCGGAGGAAACCCACACAGACCCGGGGAGAACATACACCCGGAACACAAACCCTGGTCTCCTTACTGAGAGGCAGCAGGTCTACCACTGCGCCACCTTGATATCCTGTTCTAATTATGTCACTCATTTATTAGAGTCTTATATTAATTTTGGAATTATTACATAAAATATGGGTGGAAGGGAAACTCCCTTTATTAGGGAACGAAGTGGTTGTCATCCCTTTATCAAAACCTAAGAAGAACCAATCAAACCCTTCCGGTTATAGACCTGTGTCATTGACGTCAAACATGTCTAAGATAATGGAGCTATGAGAGTTTCAAGATTATTTTATGTCTTGGAGGCTTGTGGATAATTAGCTTTATGTCAAGCTCGATTTTGAAAAGGGAGAATGACAGTGGACTCTGTGTTAAATTTGGAATTAATACGGCTCAACTTATCAAAGAGTCCATTGTAACAGTTTTCTTTGATGTAGAGGAACCATATGACATGTTATGGACAAAAGGGTCATCAATTAATCTTGAAAAAACAGTGAACTGTTTCTAAATTAAAGGAAGAGAAAAACCAGGGTGGGATCAGTAATGTCCTAAGACTAGGTTATAGAGAATCAGACACCACAGACAAGTGTATGCAGCCCACAAAGTTCAGTATCATGGTTAATGATAGCTTTGGTAAGGTTAGCTTAGATATTTCAAAATCTTTATATGCAGATGAAGATTGCAATGTATTTCTTTAAATGATCAGTTGAGCTCCAAAGTGCCTGACACAACCAAACTCAAAGAAGAAAGCAGGCGTTGTAACCAGCAAGTCCTAAATGTTCCTTCACGGAGACGCCTGTCAGTCTGCATATCGACGGTGATGGAGAAGCTTGCATAACTGAGGCTGGACAAGGCCTTTGAAAATCGTGTGTGTCTGAGCACATCCACAGGAGCTGCCAGTGGTCAATGCCTACTCTCAGCTCACAGGGAGACGTACACAGAAATGGAGTTCAGGTTGAGAGAGCTGGCTGAGTGTTAGACTTTGAAACGCTGCCTCATGTTTGAGTTCGGCTGGGCACAGACTGTAAAATGACTTCAGGTCACAGACACACAATGCACGCTTATCATCACACCTACTGAGTCCTGACACTTTTATTAAACATGAGCTATTGGCCATAAAGAAGAAATTAGTAAAATTGAGGCAGCATGCTGATGCCAATATGTACCAAATATATCTTCTTTCGGCTACTCCCGTTAGGGGTTGCCACAGCAGATCATCTTCTTTCATATCTTCCTGTCCTTTCCATCTTGCTCTGTCACACCCATCACCTGCATGTCCTCTCTCAACACATCCATAAACCTTCTCTTAGGCCTTCCTCTGTTCCTCTTCCCTGTCAGCTCTATTTTTAACATCCTTCTCCCTATGTATTCAGCATTTCTCCTCTGCACATGTCCAAACCAACGCAATCTCGCCTCTCTGACTTTGTCTCCCAAACATCCAACTTGGGCTGACCCTCTAATGTCCTCATTACTAATCCTGTCCATCCTTGTCATACCCAATGCAAATCTTAAAATCTTTAATTCTGCCACCTCCAGCTCTGTCTCCTGTGCCACCATCTCCAGCCCATATAACATAGCTGGTCTCACTACCGTCCTGTAGACCTTCCCTTTCACTCTTGCTGATACCCGTCTGTCACAAATCACTCCTGACACTCTTCTCCACCCTCCATGCACTCTCTTCTTCACTTCTCCTCTACAATCCTCATTACTCTGTACTGTTGATCCCAAGTATTTAAACTCATCCACCTTCTCTACTCCACTCCCCTCATCCTCACCATTCCACTGACCTCCCTCTCATTTACACACATGTATTCTGTCTTGTTCCTACTGACCTTCATTCGTCTCCTCTCTTATCCTGCTCCCTACTATCGCTAATGATCACAATATCATCAGCAAACATCACAGTCCACGGGGACTCCTGTCTAATCTCGTCTGTCCGCCTGTCCATCACCATTGCAAATAAGAAAGGGCTCAGAGCCGATCCCTGATGTAATCCAGCTGCAGGAGATGCGCAAACCACTGTGTTTCTTCATGCCAGTCCTTAGCCCAGATAAATGGAGAGGGTTACATCAGGAAAAGCATCTGATATAAAATTTCACCAGATCAATATGCAGACAACAATACAAATGTACCAAATATACACTGAAATACAAAAAATTACAGCAATCCTTTCACTGGCCATTACAGGTCAGACTGTAAAACTAACAGCAGTGCTGAAGATCACAAATAACAGCAGCTTGGGCCTCACTGAGGACTTTCTGTGTGTGTCTGTGGTACTCGGTTCTTTGTTTAAAAATACACAACGATGATTAAAGAGTTCCCTGGGGTTCATTAGCACTGAAAAAGGACGTTTGATGATAACAAGATGTCAGAGAGGCTGCTGTAATCCCTTTAGAGACTGTATAAATATCACCTGCAGACGCCTGCTACGACAGTCTTCAGCATGTTTGTGGGCAAGCATGGAATTACTGAGGGAATTAAAATGGAATTTATGATTTGTTACTGCTGTCATAATAAATTAATTTATGAAACAGATGTCTGTGTATGTCTTTATATTTTCACTGTTGTTTTGATCTCGTCACTACCTGTGGAAATCATTTTGTCGTCATTTCTATCTCTCATTTCTTGCAGCTCCAAACGCCGACTGATTTTCTGCTCCTTTCACTTGCAGCAGCTGATTTCTTGGTGGGTTTGTTTGTGTTGCCCGTTACTTTGACTATACAGATTGAAACCTGCTAGTTTTTTGGGGTGATTTACTGTTACGTCTGTCAGGCACTTGCTAATTTCTGTGATGTGGCCATTGTTACTCATTTGGTGTTAATATCAATCGATCGCTACATTGCTGTTTGTAATCCATTTTTTATAGCTCAGAAATAACTCTGAATATCACAAAGGTCAGTATTGTAGTGTTGTGATAGTATTCATTTATATTTGCATTCCTTTTTGTATATTTTAGTTATATCTAAACAGGGGAATGTGAACAAATATGTTCATTTTATGGATATGACAATTCAACTTTTGTATTTTTAATATTTATTGTTATTATTCCATATTTACTAATGATATGCTCATATACAAGAATATTTATAGTTGCCAAAAGGCATTGTAAAGCCATTAAATGTTTGATTGAAAAGACGTAGTTGGTGGAGAGCAGCAATTGTTACTCATTTGGTGTTAATATCAATTGATTGTTAAATTGCTGTTGGCAATCCATCCTTTTATAGCTCAAAAATTACTGTGAATATCACAGAGATCAGCATTGTAGTGATGTGGCTGTATTCATTTAAATGTACATTTACTCTTTTATATTATAGTTATATTGACACAGGATTATGTGAGCAAAGCTGTATGCTATATGGATATGACTTTTCAAGTGCTATTGTTTCAATAAGATCTTTTATTGTGTCATATTGTTCTATTTTTGTAAAGCACTTTGGTCACAGCATTACTATGTTGTTTTAAATGTGCTATATCAATAAATTGACATTGACATTGACATATTCAGTAATGATATATTCATATACAAGAATATTTATAGTTGCCCTAAGGCATTCTAAAGCCATTAAATGTTTGATTGAAAAGCAGCAATTCAAACACACCTAAAGCGTCTGAAACAAAAGCTGCAAAGACCCTCGGACTGGTGGTGGGGGGCATCTTCATCATCTGCTGGTTACCTGTCACTTTGTTTGATTTTTCTGTTAATGTTACTTCACTTACCTTGAATGATATAAGGAACTTCTTAATAGTGGTAAGTGAGATCAGCTTTAGAAGTAACCCATTTATTTATACTTTTTTTATCCCTGATTCAGAAAAGCACTTAAAAAAATACTGAGTTTTAAAATATTTAGCCCTGCTTCTTCAGTGATTAATTTATTGGAAGTTTTAAAATTGGATAGAAGTGCACGTCAATATTCAGTGCTGACTTATTCATATTAATTTGTTTTGTGAATTACACATTCTGGATATTAATACTCAGCACTGAGTTGCTTCTTCAAATTCTAGAAGTGTCATCCATTTTCTTAACGACTCCTGTATGCCAGTTTGTAGCAGTGCTACTTTATAAGAACTGCATCTCCCAGCAGTCCTTGTTGGGGCTGCTGGGGTCAAAGGTGGCCACAGGTAGTTAAAAGGAGGGCAGAGGGCAAAGAGGAGAAAAGTTTGTTTTGTTTGGTGCGGTGTGTGTTGCGGTTATCTGTCATCTCTGCCTGCTGTTATTGGAACTCTAATCTTTGTGTCCTGGACTGTATTCGTTTGTTGGAGTCTGGATCGTCTGTCTACCTGTGCACTGAGAACTGTGTTGGATTCTTTGGTTTTCCGGAAGAGTGGAGCGCTCCTGAATCAACCATCTGATTTCATCCTCATCATCAGTAACTACCGGTAGGACTGTGTTTTTCCTTCTCCCTTTCAACATACAGATCGCTGGACTTAACTTGGTCACTTTTCATCTTCATCCGGTTTGGTTTATATGGACTTTGCTGTGTGGTGTTTGTGTTTATATGTAATATCGCCGAAGGGGTCAGGGGTGGTATTACTGTTTTCATTAATTATTTTGGATCATTATATTTGTAATTGTTTGCCTTTCCCAGTGTGCTTTATTGTCTCAGTTGTGAGTGTGTGTGGGTCGATCCAAGGCTGGGGACGTTCCTGGGATCTCTTCTATTAAAATAAATAAATCACCGTCATCTTTGACGGTGTGAATCTTAGCGGCCCCTGACTGCTACAAGTTTCACGTTTGGTTGTTGCTGTGGCATCAGGACAGGAGCTCATCAAAGATGGGATGTCACCGTAGGCCAGTTCAAGAGTCACTTGTGTGCTTACCCGGCGTCAATCCCACTGTCCAATAAACCTAAAGATGTCAAATCCTCCCAGACGTGGTGATGACACCCTGAGTTCAGGTCCTGCTATGTGTGACGTTGGCAAAAGTCATTCCAGCCAAGTGTACAAAACAGTGCAGTGCATTAAGAAAGTATTCACAGCACTTCATCACTTTTTCCACATTTTGTTATGTTACAGCCTTATTCCAAAATGGATTAAATTCATTTTTTTTCCTCAGAATTCTACACACAACACCCCATAATGACAACGTGAAAAAAGTTTACTTGAGGTTTTTGCAAATTTATTAAAAATAAAAAAACAGAAATCCCATGTCTATAAGTATTCACAGCCTTTGCTCAATACTTTGTCGATGCACCTTTGGCAGCAATTCCAGCCTCAAGTCTTTTTGAATATGATGCCACAAGCTTGGCACACCTATCCTTGGCCAGTTTGGCCCACTCCTCTTTGCAGCACCTCTCAAGCTCCATCAGGTTGGATGGGAAGCGTCGGTGCACAGCCATTTTAAGATCTCTCCAGAGATGTTCAATCAGATTCAAGTCTGGGCTCTGGCTGGGCCACTCAAGGACATTCACAGAGTTGTCCTGAAGCACTCCTTTGATATCTTGGCTGTGTGCTTAGGGTTGTTGTCCTGCTGAAAGATGAACCGTCGCTCCAGTCTGAGGTCAAGAGCGCTCTGGAGCAGGTTTTCATCCAAGATGTCTCTGTACATTGCTGCAGTCATCTTTCCCTTTATCCTGACTAGTCTCCCAATTCCCCACAGCATGATGCTGCCACCACTATGCTTCACTGTAGGGATGGTGCCAGGTTTCCTCCAAACGTGACGCCTGGCATTCACACCAAAGAGTTCAATCTTTTTCTCATCAGACCAGAGAATTTTCTTTCTCATGGTCTGAGAGTCCTTCAGGTGCCTTTTGGCAAACTCCAGGCGGGCTTGCCATGTGCCTTTTACTAAGGAGTGGCTTCCGTCTGGCCACTCTACCATGCAGGCCTGATTGGTGGGATTGCTGCAGAGATGGTTGACCTTCTGGAAGGTTCTCCCTCTCTCCACAGAGGACCTCTGGAGCTCTGACAGAGTGACCATCGGGTTCTTGGTCACCTCCCTGACTAACGCCTTTCTCCCCCGATCGCTCAGTTTAGATGGCCGGCCAGCTCTAGGAAGATTCCTGGTGGTTTTGAACTTCTTCCACTTACGGATGATGGAGGCCACTGTGCTCATGGGGACCTTCAAAGCAGCAGAAATTTTTCTGTAACCTTGCCCAGATTTGTGCCTCGAGACAATCCTGTCTCGGAGGTCTACAGACAATTCCTTTGACTTCACACTTGGTTTGTGCTCTGACATGAACTGTCAACTGTGGGACCTTCTATAGACAGGTGTGTGCCTTTCCAAATCATGTCCAGTCACCTGAATTTACCACAGGTGAACTCCAATGAAGCTGCAGAAACATCTCAAGGATGATCAGGGGAAACAGGATGCACCTGAGCTCAATTTTGAGCTTCATGGCCAAGGCTGTGAATACTTATGTACATGTGCTTTCTCAATTATTTTATTTTTAATAAATTTGCAAAAACCTCAAGTAAACCTTTTTCACGTTGTCATTATGGGTGTGTTGTGTGTAGAATTCTGAGGAAAAAAATTAATTTAATCCATTTTGGAATAAGGCTGTAACATAACAAAATGTGGACAAAGTGATGTGCTGTGAATACTTTCCGGATGCACTGTATGTCGAAAAATGTGCAGCTCACTTTACCAAACACGCTTTTCAATGCTACAGTTTTCATTTTTTAGATTAAATTAAATTACAGGGAATTGAAAACACTTCTGGCTCAAAGTACCTTAAAAGTAATTTTAAATATCTCAAACAAATTCCAGGATCTTTTCAAATGACATGTTAGGAATTTTCAATTATCATAAATGTTTTTTAAGACACTTTTTGGTCCAAGCTGTTGTGCACTTTGAAATTCCTCAGATAAACTTTAAAATAGTGATGAAGTCTCATTCAAACAACAAGACATTTTACATTATGTGATCTTGAGAAGCCCTGAGATGTGCTGCAGATACCTTCAGGTGCCTTTGGGTCCCATTGAGACATCTCAAAATGTATTGCAGACATTAAACATGGAACAGAACTTCATGTGAAGTATCTTGAAATGAGTTTCAGGTACCTGAAAAAAGTGTTTTAAGATGAAGATATCACTAAATATGAATTCTGCTTGCCATAATTCACATGGATTTTCAGTTCCTTGGTTCTGTAATTGGTTGTCCAGGTCAACTCATGCACATGGCAAGTACGTGATACATGAAATACGCTCGGTGAAACAACAATTTCTGTAACATTCTCATTAATCCTGAAAACCCAGCACACTTTCTAACCCCTTGTGTACAGGAAGAAGGTGGTCTGTTACGTCACTCCAGGCTGACTGATTTTTGTTAAATATGCTGTGTGTGTAACGCTGTACGTGAATTCATTGTGTTTATTCATATATTACTAAAGTCACTTGATTGTGTTCACTTATCAAAGGTCACTATATAAATAAAGAATGTTGTCAATTTCAGAAACAATGTCATGGTTCTTATCTCTGTTACCAACTGAATAGAGGGATAAAGGGGGTCTACAACCATGTCGTTCTACGTAGATAAAGTCCTCCATGCCAGCGGAGTTCAGGGACTCACAGTAAACCCCATCATGCAGCACTGCTATGCTGTTCAAATTATTGTGATTTTCAGATCCGCATTTCCGAGACCACTATGACAGTCGGTCATGAATGAGACCCCTGTCAGTGTGCTAAAGGTCAAGTGAGAACACGATATGTCGTTGCTTCTTCATTCCTTTTCACTTTGCTGCACTTACTTGTTTGACTTTTCCTGTTTTTACCCCTCATTGTTGCCCACCCAGACTCAGTTGTACTCATCCTTTATATCTACGATGCCACATTTGAACACAAGTTTATCTGAAGTGCCGTCTCTAATATTTACTCTTCACAGCCCGTCGTATAAACTGCAGACCTTCCGTCTACAGCCATGGCTCACCTGCACTGTTCTCTTCTCGAAGCTCACAGTTCCAGAAAATGAAGGACGTCTGCGTGTTATGATGTGCTGACAATTTCATTTTTATTCTGCTCTAATCTATTTTTGGAATGATTTTGATTTTCTTAACCATTTCCTTTAAATTTAATTAAATTTGTTTTTTGTACTTTTTTTAATGCCTTCTTTTTTTAATGTATGTGCCCAGTCTTGGAGTGCCATGCAGGTCCCTGTAGGGCACCAGATTTTCACCAGACAATAGGGCTGGACCATGGGCTCTGGCTTACTTCAATCACACTTCATTTCTAGCTCTACTTCTCAGGAAGTCGATAAGGACATTCCGAAGGCTTCCTGGGATTGGAATCAGCTACCCTGTGACCAGTGCCAAAGCCAAAAAATTAAAAAGGGAGGGGCTTGGTAACAATTGGGTGGGCAACCCCAAAGCATTTTTTAAATTGCAAAATGTTTTGTTTTCTGGAGGCAAGTTACATGCTGCTTTCCTCTTGATGTTTAGGGAGGCTCAATTCATTGATGATCGATGTAAGCTTCAGGGTACATGGACCACTTGGAGGTGAGCAGCACAAATAATTAACAATTGATGATTAAAAGAAATTAATTGGAAGTGTCTGAGGGTCCCTGGCTTCTAAATGGGGTCCTCCTATATTGACCACTGCCTTTCACCCTGCTCTGGATAAACAAGTTAAAAAGATGGATGGATGGTTGCTGTTTTGTGAATCTCAGTATAAAGAACAAAAGCTGTGTGACTAACAACATTAAAACGAACAGTAAAAGTGGGGGTCCGCAGCAGCCTTCTCTCACTGACCGCCAACACAAACAAGTGCTAAAGAAGGTCAACTCGATTCTGTCACACAGCAGCCATCCACTGTCTCCAAAGTGGTCGCTGTGAGGCTAAGGATCTGCGATGGTGTCTGGAAGGTTAGAAGGGATTCTAGTCTACTGGGCTCTGAGAAAGACCCATAAGCTCCAGTTGCTCCAGGGGTGCTAAACAGTAGCTGACTGTGTGCTCTGACCACAAGGGGTACAAGACAACTATATTTCATGGTACCTGTACAGTAACAATAAAGTTGAATCATTCATAGTGACATTTGTGGCCATCAAGCTGCTGATTTAGGGTCTCAAAGGTGAAGACCCCCAGACTGAAGTCCTCTTTTATCTCAGAGCTATCAGCCTTCTGAATTCTAGTAGCTGCAGGAGTCCTGTGGAGTTCTGAGTTATTATTGTGTGCTCTTCGTTATTATTGTTCATGAATCGTTATTCTGATTTGTAGAAGTCTTTGATTACCACAATGGCTGTCATGTGTGGTCTCTTTTATTATTTTCTTGTCCCTATTTAACAATGTCCTACATGTCACACATTCCTGCTGCTCACAAATTTCCCTCTGGGATAATAAAAGTCTTCTGCTGTCCTGAAGAGTAAAAGCCACACATGCAAAGAGAGAACATGGAGACTCAACACCGGCAGTGACCGGGCGAAGGACTGGAACAAGAACACTAAATCAAAAGGCAGAAGTGCGGACCACCACATCAGAATACCTCCTGAATAAACACACAAGGGGGTCTGAAATGAGGGGGCAACTCTTAAAGTGGAACAAGTAAAGCATCAGCTGAGCAGAGCAGAAATAAAGGAGCTGAGAGTCCGTCAGGAATCGTCTTATACTGTGCAGACCATAATACTTTAAAACACAATTTATGTGTCAGGTTTACTTGTGTACTCATACCTTACATGCAAAAATAAAGAAATAAACTCATCTTTACATAAAATAGTTGTTTTTATTTTACAAATATTTCAGTTACTTGCTGTTCACATCATCACAGAGGACCATTTTGTCTCCTCAGGTCCACCATAAAGGGATAAAGCAGACATGGAGTGGACAATCCAGAGCCCCAAACCTCCACCAAAGCACTGGGTGCTTGTCCATCACAGGCCACGGGGAGAACACGAGAACTGCAGACATTTATCAGGCTGCTTTGGGACGGAGAGGCGGCCGTGAAGGCTCTGCATGGACACATTGAATGGGCAGTCGCTCAGCGCTGGCTTTATGTCTTCATGGATTATTGATGTGTTTTATTGTGTGCTGTGGATTGTTATATTGTAGGAGTTGAACTTGAACCCTGGTTCGAGGTGCTATGTGGAAGAATAAATTTAGGGTAGAATAGCACTCATTTTAAAGAAATAGCATAAAGGGTTAATAAATGTCAGAAACCTTGGCTGGCATATCAGGAAACCAGATAAAGGAGAAGTGAACAACAAAAATGTACTGAAAGATGACAAAGAAGTGACAGCGAAATCAGCAGATGTCCTGTAAACAATCAGAATGGACAGTTGTGATCTGCACTGACATTTTCAGGGTGGTGGCTCAACTCAAAGTTATAAGAAGAACCAGAATATAATATAATAGACTTTTATTTTATATAAACCATTAGGGTGTAAACCAAAGAACCAATCAGAGTAAATATATGCATTGATTGACAGTGTATGTAAATTCAACAGTTTATAAAATGAACTTCTATTCTTTGTTTCTCTGACTATTCTGACCAGGCTGCTTTTGAAGAACACTCCGTCTAAGGCATTTGGCCGAGGAGTAAGTAAAAGATAACGTGAACAGCTTTTCTTCTGCTTGATAACTGATTGGTTCTGTTATGAGAGGTTTCTTTAATTTATTAAGATGTTACATTTCTACCACACTTAGCATGTAATGGAGGTTCACAGTTTAAAGGAACTCAGCTTCATGATTTGCTGAGTCTGTGCTGAGTCTCATATTCTTCTGAGCTTATGCTTAAAGGCTGAAGGTGTTATTTTGATTTTCTCTATGATAAAGGTTTGAATTATTAAGAACGGGCATTTTAAGTGACTTTAGAGACTGAGATAATAAAGAAGACTGACTGACTAAACGGGACACCCAGTGTGGGGTGCTTGTAAATCTCTTAAACAATAAATCACAATAGTTTTTATTATTCACTGATAATAACAGACAATCTCACATCGACCCTTGTAGAAACACTAAAAACTGCTAAAGAGACAACATGAACCACATTAATGAAATAAAAAAAAAATCTGCATGAATATTTTATGCTAAATGTGTCGTAAACTTACAAATGTCAGTCTAAAGAAGCAAATCCTACGTTTAATTGTGGACATCAAACCTCATTTGACCTTCTCAGTCGTCCATTTCAGTCACCTCAGTGTCATTTAGTGAGCCAGCAGTGTGAGGAGTGAAGGCCGACTGCTCCGTCTGCACTTGTCTGTCATCTGCTGCCTTATTGAGGAGGAGTGCGGATTAAAGTGCAGGAATAAGAAACATTAACTTCACAATAAAATGAAGAGTTTAGTTTGATACAAAAGTAAAACAATAAAGGAACATGTCGTACAATTTGATTCAAAAACAAATCCCCACCATCTGACCAAAGCTGAACAGAAATTCAGCCGTCGTCTGAGCTCTGCTGTGGAAATTTTACAAATCTGAAAGTCGGTGGAAATTGTAACTCCAGATGATAAAAGTTATTTATGTTTCCAGATTTTAGGTAAAAGTCACCACATTACTAAACAATTTATGATCAAATAAAGAATTCTGCCCCAAAATAATGGAAATAACAATAATCATTTTACACTGTATAAAAAAAAAATAAAGTCACCAAAAAACACTGAAGTGAAGTGAAGTGAGTCATGTTCAGTTCTGTTTCTTACACATTCAAATAAGAAATTTTATGGTGAAATAAGTAATATTCATAAACAGTGTGCACTCCACATGAATCGAGTACAATTTTAAGAAAAACAAATAATGTACAAATAATTTAAAATATATAAGCACAGAAAATTACTTTTGCATTTTGTATTTCCTTAAACATTTACAATAAATTGAGCACTGAAGAAGCTGGACTAAATATTTTACACGTCAGGATTATTTTAAGTGCTTTTCTGAACCAGGAATAAAAAAAAGCGTAAAGAATTGGATTAACACCAAAGTTCAGTTCACTGACCAACACAAAGACATTCGTGATGGCTTGTGTGATGATGTTATTATCACCAACAAAAAAACTGTATATACTAATAGGCAGCCAGCACATAATAAAAGCCCCCACGACTACTCCTAATGTTTTTGCGGCTTTTCTTTCAGACGGTTTTGATATTTTTCTGTCACTCACCTCCATAGTTTGTCTCTTTTCTATCATACAGTTGATGGCTCTTGAATGGCTTCTTGCAACTACAAATATTCTAATATAAAAAACAATCATCAGTGAATAAGGAATAAAAAAAGTTAAGAGTAAAAAGATAATTCTTATTTTATAAGAAGTGAATAGTGCACAACCTACTTCACATATATCTGTTGCAATATAACTAAAACCTAAAAGTATGAGTGTAATGAAAAGTACAAGCAGCCACACTACAGCAATGCTGATATTTGCGACAGTCAAAGTTATTTTTGAGCTGTAAAAGAAAGGATGGCAGACAGCAATGTAGCGATCAATGGATATTAAAACCACATTATATATCACAAGTAAACTTAAATAATTTGCAAGTACAGAATACAAATAACAATAAATAACTCCAAAGTACCAGCAACCACCAACCAGGACAACCAAAGAAAAGGGCAACACAAAAAAACCCACTAAGAAATCGGCCGCTGCGAGTGAAAGGATCAGAAGATTAGTCGGCGTGTGCAGCTGAACAAAATGAGAAATAGAAATGATGACAAGAAGATTTCCAAAGACTGTCGATAAAACCAAAAGACACGAGAAAGTGTAATAAAGTCCATAAACTTCAGTTTCAAAAATCAATGTATAACAAGATGTGTTACTGTGAGGAAAGCAACGGCCAACTTTCAGTTGTTTCCACTCCATGTGTGTCCCCTGACTGAGCCGTCCTGCCTGCACACTGAGATGTTTATACACTGAGGCCCTGCGACTGCCATATTCTCTCTGCTGACGTAATTCACATGAGGCGTCTCTCTGCTGTGTGTGCTTCACAAATTCTCTCAGGATGTTTGTTTGTTCATTTCAGTTCTTACTCACTAATGAGTTCATCAAATCTCAGATGTCTTCATTATATTTGTTTGTCAGGAGCCGCTCAGGGCTGCGGTGGTCTCTCCTCACAGCTCCACAGTGGTCCAGCTGCTGGCTCTCTGCAGTTTCCTTCTTCTCCCTCTGTCTGCTGTTTTTGTTTTTTTGTGCACAGGCACTGTGATGACATTATTTCATCATTACGGCAAGCAGCACATTAAATCAGCAGGTTCAGATGAGCTGAGGTTGTGCCCAGTGGTGGTCTGACACTCCATGCTGTCCTGTGCTGCTCAGAGCCCCTCTGACATCTGTGAGCTGACCCTGCATGGAGTGTGCTGGACCAGAAACAGCAAACCGTACAATAAACAATACGAGAGGACCACCATCTCCTACATACAAGTTCAGTTTTGATTAAATTAGCAGCAGCTGCTCACTGATGGCAGACGTACGTCTTTACAGAAGTTTCTGTGTGTCGTGTTGTCGTCATTCCCTCCTCATTGACACAGACAGTGAAGTGGTCCTCACCACACAAGAGTTCATAAGTGACACACTGGTGGTCTGTTACTACAAACTTCATGTGAGGCCCCCTCGTCTCTACTTGTGTCAATGAAGCACATTGTAGGGTCACATGTCACATATTTATGTCAGTAGTCCGCATAGTGCAATGCATTTTGGTGGACAGCAGGTCAGCAGACTTTATGTTGTAAGCCGGCTCTGTTCAGGGAGCCCACCCATCGTCTGACACTTGCAGGTCTTCACAAGAAGTAAAATGTTTGATCTGAATACACAATGGCAGGTCTTAAACATGAAAGTACTGCTTATGAGAAAGACTTGGGTGTTACAATGGACTCATCACTATAAACTTCCAGACAGTGTTCAGAAGCTACTAAGACAGTAAAGAGAATGTCAGGTTATATAGCGCCCTGATGTGTAGAGAATATTTTCCCACTGTCTGTCCACAAATCAGCACCAGTCCATATGAAATTCTGTCCACAAAATAGCAGGCCTGGCCAATATATCCACCTTAATAAAAGTTGCTGCATGTTCTGTTCATCCAGTTGCTTTGTAAACATTTTTAGTGTTAAAATTCACTGTATTTGTCATTCCAATAGATGGCATATAATAAACATTAACACTGCTTGTACGAATCCTGTACTAAATGGCGTATCACAGAGACATAGCAACGGGACAGACACACTGCACTACAAATGTTAACAATGAATACATCCAACAGAGTAACTGCCAGATGCACAGAAATCAGCACATCCACCTTAATAAAAGGACAACAGTCTTTGCCTGTTTATCTCTACGTCTATCCACTAGCCATGTCTCTGTCATTCCAACATATGGTGCTCCACAAGCTCTTGTAGTAATACAATGCATTTATCTTTCCAAGAGATGGTTGTACCAAATGGCATATAACAAAGACATATGAAGTGCCTTTCTGTGTTTCTGTGTGTCTCTGTGTATGTCAGATTGCTGTATCTCTGTTATAAGATATTTGATATGTGATTTGTAAAAGTAGTGCTAATGTTTGTGATGCACCATTTGTTGAAATGACAAATGCAGTGCATTTTCTTGCTACTTGAATTAGAAAAACACAGCAAATGTTATCACCAGTTATTTCAAATAGAGAATAACTGCCAGACGGATAAAAACGTGCAGTTGTATCTGAATTGCAATAAGCTTCCATGGGGGAAAGACATCAAATGCATAAACATATAATGAGACATATGAAGCTAAGGAAGTCTGGCATAAAAGAAATCAAGATGTGATGCACCAGACCAGAGATGATGAATTGCCTGAGGATATGGATGTGTAAATTATTAAAGATGTCCGTGCACACGCAATGCTCCGACAACAGAAACTCCAGAGGAACATGGAGAGTGAAATCATAAGAATACGACGGCCATCGCAGCAGGGTGGGTCCAGGAGACACCAAAACTAACCAGAGCCAGACTAGAGTGTGATGTTCAGCATCAGAGAGTGAGGAGGGACAGGGGATCCCCAAATTGTACTACAACTCACGTGATTGATTGAAATTACAATGTAGGGATTGGAGGGGAGCATTATAGTGGTAGTCTGGGTGGTGAGTGCAGATATTATAGGTAAAGATTTATTGAGTGGGAGCAGATTAGCAAAGGGATATACAGGAGGTGTTGTAATGAAGGGAGACTTGGCTTACCTCCATTTCCAGTTCCAGACAGGTCAAGCTGCAGATTCTGTGAATTTCATGGAAAACAGAAGGTATCCTAATTGTTCTTTCTGTGAATATTATCTCCTGGTAGTGGATCCTATTGTTTCCAGATAAATGATGACTGTTACCATTGGGCAGGTGTGTTACACCCAGAATTTGATGAGCAGAGGCAATACGCTCAACTGTATATCCTCAACGTGGACAAGATCACCAACAGGAGAATGTGTCGTGTGGAAAATTCAACGTGCCACCCTGCACTGATGAATTGGTTAAGATGATGGATGAGAGAAATTAATCTTTTCACTCGAGCGTGTAGAATAATGTTTGAAATCGAACAGGACACATGGAGGAGCAGGTGCTCGACCAGCCACTGTTACAATGGTGATTGCACTGGACAGGAATAGTCAACCACAGAGATATAATACTGCATGGACAAAAGAGGTAGCCATCATGTTTGAGCATCCAGATAGAGAACCACCTCTGGAGCGGGACGTCCTGATCTATTTTGGACCAGATTCAGGGAATGCAAAATGGGACACCCAGAAGGTTAGTTTCCTGATTCAAACTTGGATGTAAAGATATATTCATTACTATTTCCATACCGGTATCAGAGTTGGAGACCAAATATGAGGTTAGAACCTCCAAGGGCTCTATGTGGAGAACTAAGAAGAACAACTGTGTCAAACCCCAAGGTTCCAGTTAACACAAACACAGTATTACTGTTAATGGCTGGGAATAAGGGACAATACCTTCAACCAGGTTTTGAGTGTGGAGAGGCTGAGCCAACAATAATGAGTTGATTCTTTTGTGAGGACAGAAGGAAATCGAATGAACTGTGTTGCCAAACCCAAGCATGATTGAGTATTGAAATGTACAATGGGTGGATGGACCACCTAAACACAACTGCACATGTACACACATTAGCTCTGGGGAGGGTTTATATACTTCCTTCAACATTCGAAGGAGGTCCATGGTTATATGATGCAAAACCATTAGGACACGATTTCATTAGTGTGTAGATACGGGCCACCTGAACTTTTTCCTACAATGATGTGTAATCTGCGGAGCCAGGAGATTACTAAAGTATAGGGCAGGCCAGAGTCAAGGCCTGATATCATTGCAGGAGTGTTTCATCTTAAGCTATAAGAGCTTATCAATGATATCAGGCAGAAGCAGATGTTAGGAGTGACTGTGACAAGAGTCCACATTATTGCATTTCAGAAGAGAGGTCTGCCTCACGCACACATCCTTCTATTTCTCAGGAGCAAAGATATGGATGATGTCAACAGGCTGGTTAGTGTGAGCTGCTAGACCCTGCACCAGACCCCACATCCATGAACTCATATTTAAAAACGTGCAGCCACAGTCCATGTATTCATTTGAATCTGTAAGCTCCATGTCAATGAGGGTCAATGCTCAAAAAATTTCCCAAATGAATAATAGGAGGAGACATCAGCCCATGAGGACGGATAACTGAAAAAAAGTCAGTATTGAAAAATTGTGATTAATGGGAGGACAGTAAAGAATGCATGAGTAGTAAATTATAAACTGCATCTGAGTCACAAGTTCAACTACAAATATCAAAGTAGAGATCTGTGCTACAGTGAAGCGTGTGAAGAACCTCTTTAAATACGTGTATAAGGGACATGAGTGTGTGAACATTGTCATTAGAGATGGTAATACTCTTCAACATAATGAAATTAAACGATATGTGAACTCTCGGTATATCAGCACTCACTGAGGCGGTGTGGCGGAGGTTTTGATTTGATGTCCGTGAACATTCACATACAATTATGTAGTTAGCAGATGACTTGTCCTGGGAGCACTGCATTGTATTTACAGAGGAAAACAAAATATGCGTATTGATTTGGGGTAGGGGTAGGGATACCACCCTAACAGCTTGGTTTAAGATGAAGAAGAACATACCAGGAGTGAGGGATTATTTTACTGGTATTGCCTGAGCATTGCTGGTTTGAAGGTACAAGGCAGAGATGGACAGTGAGAAGGTAGATAAAAAAGATACCGATATTACCTAAGACTGCTTTTACTACATTAAAGGGGTTTGAGACCCTTACATCAATGAAAGAGGTGGTCTAGGGATCATTAATGGAGGTTTCAAGAGCGAGGGTCCTTGTCAATGATGATTGATTATGGAACAGGTCCTTGGAGGAGGCTGTAATATTTGGGATTCTGCAGCTGCTGCTTAGACTCTTTGCCTTCATTTGTGTCTTTGATACACCAATTAACTCAGAAGAATTGTTTGTGAAATATAAGAGAAGGTTGTGTGAGATGGTTGCACATCCATATTAAGAGCATGCAGACACCTGTGCTTTGTGTGTAAACTGAGTGTTGCTTGACGCAGACAGAACTCTAATGTACCATGGAAAATGATGCAGGAATTTCTACCTCCCTGTAACACGGGCTGTCATGGGATATACAAATCCTGAGGACTATTTTGAGGTGGTTCATGAACACCACTTAGCAATGGTATTGGTTATGACTCTGAATAACCTTCAGTGGGATACATATGACCTCTCCTTACTTCCTTAGAAGGCTGGCGTCCTTCAACATCTGCAATAAGATGCTGCAGATGTTCTATCAGATGGTTGTTGCGAGCACCCTCTTCTACGCAGTAGTGTGCTGGGAAGACAGCATAAAGAAGAAGGACGCCTCACAACCTGGACAAACTGGTGAGGAAGGCAGGCTCTATTGTAGGTACGGAGCTGGACAGTCTGACATCTGTGGCAGAGCGACGGGCACTGAGCAGACTCCTTTCAATCATGGAGAATCCACTGCATCCACTGAACAGGATCATCTCCAGACAGAGGAGCAGCTTCAGCGACAGACTGCTGTCACCGTCCTGCTCCACTGACAGACTGAGGAGATCATTCCTCCCCCACACTATGTGACTCTGCAGTTCCACCGGGGGGTAAACGTTAACATTATATAAAGTTATTGTCTGTCTGTATACCTGCATTGTTATCACTCTTTAATTTAATATTGTTATTATCAGTATGCTGCTGCTGGAGTATGGGAATTTTCCCTTTGGGAATTAATAAAGTATCTATCTATCTATCTATCTATCTATCTATCTATCTATCTATCTATCTATCTATCTATCTATCTATCTATCTATCTATCTATCTATCTATCTATCTATCTATCTATCTATCTATCTATTCCTTCACGTGGGAGGATCATGTGCAGTATGTTCTGGTGGTGCTCTTGGCACTACGTGATGCTGGTCTGCATATCAATCCAAAGAAATGTTATTTTGGGTTAATGGAGGCCAAGTATGTAGGCTACATTGTGAGTAGGGCACTGGCCATCCACAGTATACCAAATTCCATACCATACTGTGCTGGCCCATCCACAAACTAAGGAGTAATGACCGGTTTTCTTAGGTTTATTGGGGTACTACTTCCAGTGTATGCCTCAGTTCTCCGAATTAGTCATACCCTTAAAAACTTGCCAAAGAAGTGGGCTCCCAATTTGGTGGTTTGGGAAGACAAAGCAGAGGCTCATTTAGTGACCTAAACAATTCCCTTACTTCATCACCTTTATTAATGGCTCCTGACTTTTCTTTGCCATTCACGTTCCGGACCAACACTTTGCCTCAGCCTGACACAAAGACCCGTTGGTGTCGAACATCTAGTCTTGTTTATGAGCCGAAAACTGTTGGATCACAAGACAAGGTAAGTGGCAGCTGAGACACTATCTCTGGAGCTGCGTGTTCACTATAGTTACTGACAATGCACCCCACCTGTGGATGGCATTGCACAGAGTGGAATCTGTGAGTCAATAGGAGGTTCTTGGACCTTCAGAGACAAGAACAACAACACTGTTTTTGAAATTAACCCCATTGTTTATTTTATATAGTGATCTTTGATAATTGAAGAGAATCAAGTGACTTTAGTAATATATGAATAAACACAATGGCTTACATTTACAGCATTAAACACACAGCATATTTAACAAATGTCACTCATCTTGGAGTGACGTTAACAGACCACCTGCCTGTACCTCCGAGGGGTTGGCCAGTGCACTGCATTTTCAGATTTAAATAAAAGCGACATAAATTATCATTTCACAGAAAAACAAGTTTCATTTATTTGTGATGTGTCCTACAGCATTGCATCTAAATAATCTTTTAAGAATATCTTTAGAAAATGAAACACAGTGTGAAACTCTCATTCAACATGCCAACATCAAATCAACATGGCGAGGTTTATCTAAACACACAAATATCAAGCATCAGGTCTTTGTTAATGATCACTTGAAAAGACACTTGTGTTGAGATCCTCAGTA